>NC_038050.1:39727586-39834673 GCF_002211085.1 Panicum hallii | reverse complement strand
AGGTCCGGCGCCGGCCAAATTCCGGCGGCCGGGGCCCGGGGCGGCTCGGGTTGAGGGGGAAAAGGGAGAGGGGACAGAGGGGAGTCGATTCCCCCACTCACCACGGGCTGGGGTGGAGCAGGGAGGTGTGCCCACGGAAGCGGAGGCGGCGGCGCAAGGCGGCTCGGCGTGGCGGCGGTGGAGGCTAGGAGGGGAGGGGCCAAGCGTGCGGCGGCGTTGGTGGGGAGCTGGGGGTGCCCCTCGGCCCCTTTTATAGGCGGCCGGGCGGTGGGCGGTGGAGGCCGGTGGAGAGGGCCGGCGAGCGGCGCGGGGTGCCTTAATGGCGGCCACGTCGTGGCACGGCGGGCGGCAAGGTGCAAGCGCCAAGGGCGGTGTCAAGCACGTGGGGGGAGAGGGCCGGAGGCTGCGCAGCACAGGCGACGGCGCGAGCGGCGAGGCGGGGCGCCAGCGGCGGCGGGGCGGCGCTGTGCAGCGCGCGTGCGCGGGCCGGACGCGTGCGCGTGCGCGGCTCAGCGGCGCGTGCGCGTACGGCGGCGTGCGCGGCCGGGGAAACGGGGCGACGTGGCTGGGACCGGAGGCCGGGCGGCACGGCGAACGACGGGCGGCGCGGCACACGCGGGCACGGCAGCGTCGGGCGGCGCGGCGTCGCGGGGCCGGGCGCGCGCGTGCGCGCGCGGCGTGGCGAGGCGCGGGCCAGGGCGGGGCGTGGGCACGGCGCGGCGCACGGCGTGGCGCACGGCCACACGGGGCACGCGGGGGCGAGCGTGCGCGCGGCACGGCAGCACGTGGCCGGGTGGTCTTTCGGGAGCAGAGACAGGGGAAAGAGAGGGGAGAAGAAGAGAGGAGGGAAAAGAGAGAAGGAAGGAAAAGGGAAAAAGGAAAAAGGAAAAGGGAAGAAAGGAAAGGAAAGAAAGAAAGAGAGAGAGAGATTGGAAAAAGAAAAGAAAAGGAAGAAATGGGAGGGAGAAAAAAAAAGAAAAAGGAGAGCGAGTGGGGAAAGGGACGCGTCGGCGCCGGTCGCGGCGGCGACCGCGGCCGGTCGGTCACGCGCCGCGGGGATTCGCGCGCGGCACGAGGAGCGCCGGCGCTACTTGCGGCAGCGGTCGCGGCCGGTCGGCCACGTGCACGGTATTCGCGCGAGGAGAGAAAGAAAAGGGAAGGGAGTCGCGTCTGCGTTAATCACGGCGGATGGTCGCGCGTGGGCGAGCGTGCAGAACGGAACAGCGCTCCGGTTAGGGTTAGGGTTTTGACGTCGAACCGTTTTTACGAATCACTCTAGCACATGATTTTATTAAGTGAATTTTCAGGGCGTCACAAACCTACCCCACTTAAATGAATCTCGTCCTCGAGATTCGGCTGGCTCCTAAACAGATGGGGAAATTCTTTCTTTAGAGCCTCCTCGCGTTCCCAGGTGGCTTCCTCTTCTCCGTGTCTGCTCCATTGAACTCTGCATATCTGTACTTCGGAGTTTCTTGTCCTTCTGGTGACTGTGTCCAGAATTTTGACCGGTACTTCCTGGTATCGCAGATCCGGCTGTAGATCTATTGTTTCCACCGGCACATGTTCTCCCTCGGGTACTCTTAAACACCTTCTTAATTGCGAAACATGAAATACTGGGTGTATATCCGACATTTCTTCTAGTAACTCCAGTTGGTATGCTACGGCTCCGACTCTCTTCAGAACTCGATACGGTCCAATGTATCGGGGGGCCAATTTTCCTTGTACTTGAAACCTTCGTGTTCCTCGAATGGGTGAGACCTTGAGATAAACAAAATCTCCCGGATTGAAGCTTATTTCCCGCCTCTTCTTGTCTGCATAGCTCTTTTGTCGGGACTGAGCTGCTTTCAATTTCTCGCGGATTTCCGCTACTTTTTCTTCTGCTTCTTTTATGAGCGCGGGTCCTACTAGTGCACGCTCTCCAACTTCCGACCACATCAAGGGAGTTTTGCACTTTCTTCCATAGAGGGCTTCGAATGGCGACATGCCCAAGCTGGCTTGATAGCTATTGTTGTACGAGAATTCCGCATAGGGCAGACTCTGCTCCCAGTCCTTTCCGTAGGTCAGCACACATGCTCTCAGCATATCTTCCATAATCTGATTTACCCTTTCGGTTTGACCATCCGTCTGTGGGTGATATGCAGAGCTGAAATCCAACTTGGTGCCCATGGCTTGATGCAAGCTTTTCCAGAACCTAGAGGTGAATTGGGTCCCTCTATCCGAGACAATTCGGCTAGGCACTCCGTGTAACTTTACTATATTTTCTACATAAAGTTTTGCCAGCTTTGCTCCACCATAAGTGGTTCGTACAGGTATAAAATGAGCCGATTTAGTGAGTCGATCCACTATTACCCATATGGAATCGTGTCCCTTCTGCATCCTGGGTAGACCCACTACGAAGTCCATTCCTATTTCATCCCATTTCCAAACCGGGATAGGCAAGGGTTGCAATAATCCTGCCGGCCTTTGATGTTCGGCCTTGATCCTTTGGCAGGTATCGCAATGTGCCACAAACCGTGCAATATCCGCCTTCATCCCATTCCACCAATATTTCGCCTTATGTCCATATACATTTTGGTGGATCCTGGGTGGATGGAGTAGACCGAGTTATGGGCTTCGTCCATGATCATCTGCCGGAAGTCTCCATTCTGGGGCACACAAATCCTATCCTCGTACCATAATGTCCCCTTATTGTCTACTCTGAAACCCGGCGCTGTGTTTTCTCCAGTTTGTTTGCAGATCTTCATTAACTCCTGATCCGAGCTTTGAGCCTCTCTAATTCTATCCTCTAGTGTTGGTTGGACGCTTAGCACATGGCTGGAACCTCGAGGAACAATGTACACATTTAATCATGCCATTTCCTCGCGTAGATTGTCATCCTTGGGTCCATAGGATTTCCGGCTTAAGGCGTCGGCTACCACATTTGCCTTTCCGGGGTGGTAATGGATTTCTAAATTGTAGTCCTTAACCAACTCCAGCCATCTCCTCTGCCTTAGGTTCAAATCCGGTTGGGTGAAGATATATTTCAAACTCTTATGGTCGGTGTAAATTTCACACTTATTTCCAATCAAATAATGTCTCCAAATCTTAAGGGCATGCACTACGGCTGCAAGCTCCAAATCGTGGGTCGGGTAGTTCCGCTCATGGGTCCTGAGTTGGCGGGAAGCATATGCGACGACTCTCCCATCTTGCATCAGTACACACCCTAATCCTTGTCGGGATGCGTCACAATAAATGACAAAGTCCCGATGAATATCTGGTAGGGTCAGCACTGGGGCGGTTGTCAACCTTTGCTTCAATTCTTGAAAGCTTCTTTCACAATTTTCCATCCAGGCGAACTTCTTCTCCTTCTTAAGAAGTTCCGTCATGGGTCGGGCTATCCTGGAGAATCCCTCGATAAATCTCCGATAGTACCCAACTAATCCAAGAAAACTTCTGATTTCACTAACATTAGTCGGTCGCTGCCAGTTGGAAACTGCTTCGACCTTCTCTGGATCCACTGCTACGCCTTCCGCGGTCAGAATGTGACCAAGGAAAGCTACTCTCCTCAGCCAGAATTCGCACTTGCTGAACTTAGCATAGAGCCTATGTGTCCTCAGCTTCTCCAATACTACCCGCAGATGTTGCTCATGTTCCTGAACACTCTTGGAGTAGATAAGTATGTCGTCGATAAAGACTACGACAAACTTATCTAGCTCGTCCATGAATACCTTGTTCATGAGGTTCATAAAATAGGCAGGGGCATTGGTTAGTCCGAAGGACATTACGGTGAACTCGAACTGCCCGTAGCGGGTGACAAAGGCTGTCTTAGGGATGTCACTTTCTCTAATTTTGAGCTGAAAATATCCTGACCTTAGATCGATCTTGGAAAAGTACTTGGCTCCTCTTAGCTGATCGAAAAGGTCATCAATTCTGGGGAGGGGGTACTTATTCTTAATGGTAACCTCATTCAGTGCTCGGTAATCTACACACAACCTCATACTCCCATCTTTCTTCTTGACAAACAGGACTGGGGCTCCCCATGGCAACGAGCTTGGTCTGATAAAGCCAATTCGTTGCAGCTCTTCTAGTTGCTTCTTTAATTCTGTCAATTCTGAGGCCGCCATCCTATAGGGTCTCTTGGCTATAGGGGAGGTTCCGGGGATAAGGTCGATGACGAATTCTATATCCCTGTCTGGTGGCATACCGGGAAGTTCTTCGGGAAAAACATCTGGATATTCGTTTACTACCGGGACTCCTTCTAAGGGCTGGGCTTCCATGCTAAACACCATCGGGTCAAACTTACTATTCCGGGTATGGCAGATCACTTGTACTCCTTCGGGGTTTGTTAGGCGTACCACTTTGTCGGTACAGCCTATGAGACCATTGTGTTGACTTAACCAGTCCATTCCAAGGATCACGTCTATTCCCCCAGACTTAAGTACTACTAAATCTGCTAGAAATTCTACCCCACTTAAATTGATCCTTACCCATGGACAGCCTAATCGACAATTGATGTCGCCCCCAGGCGTCCGGGTTAGTAGGGGTGTTTTTAGTAGTACTGTGGGTATTTTGTGTTTCTCCACAAAGCTTGAGGATATGAACGAGTGCGATGCTCCAGAATCAAATAGTACTGTTGCCAGGGCTGAGTTGACTAGGTACTCACCGAGCACTACGCCCTGAGCTTCTTGGGCCTCCTGCGCGTCGATGTGATTGACGCGGGCTCGTCCAAATGATTGCTGAGGCTGCTTCGTCTGCTGGCTGTTGTCGTTATTGCGAATAGGCACTCGGTTGGCGCCGGTTAGGGCTGGTCTGGGTCCATTCACCGAGTTGGAGAAGGCTGATGTAGCCGGCTTGTTCTTGGCATAAGGGCAATTGGCAATGTAATGCCCTATTTCACGGCAGTTGAAGCAGGCCCTAACATTGGTGTTGTCGGATGCGACCATGCTTGCATTGCTCTGCGGGGCTCTCACGGTATTCTGGCTCCTAGGCTGTGTGTCAGGGGCCCGCGATCCTATCACTTGGGACTGAGTCCTATACTGCATTGGGGCCTGAGATCCTGGTGCAGTATAGCTGGAATTTCTCGGCTTCTGGAAACGGTCCTGTTGGCGAGCCTTACTTTCTAGGAACTTGCGTTTGTTGTCCTTTCTTTCTTCAGCCTTGGCCCTTTCCGTGAGTATGGCCTTGTTCATCAGAGTGTTGAAGTCAGGGTAGATTTGAGGGGTAAGCAGAGTCCGGAGTTCTGGGCTTAGTCCTTTCTTAAACATATCTTGCTTCTTGTCGTCGTCGTTTACTTCCTCCGGTGCATAACGGGCCAACTCGATGAACCGGTGGGTGTATTCTTCCACCGTCATACTCCCCTGCTGTAATGCGCGGAATTCATCCGCCTTGCGCTTCATGGTGGCCGAAGGGATGTGGTAGCGGCGGAACTCCCTTACGAATTCTCCCCATGTGATGGTAGAGGCATCCTCGGCTGCGGCACAATAGTTTTCCCACCAGGATAATGCTGTTCCGGTGAGCTGGTGGGCTGCTAGAAGAACCTTGTCCCGGTCCTGGCATTCGAATGGTTCGAGCTTCCTCTGAATCACTCGCAACCAGTCGTCTGCATCCAAGGGGTTGCAGGATCCGGCAAAGGTGGGCAGCTTAGTCCTCAGAAAAGCCGTCAGCTTGTCATTCATGTTCTGCCCTCGGGGTTGCCGGTTAATGAGGGCGTTGGCCAGTGTTTCCAGTATGAGGGTCTGGTTGTGGATTATCTGTGCCAGGTCTCCGAGAGGTGGGGGTGGCGGTAGTTGCTCTCCTCCTTGATTTTCTCCTCGGTTCTGGCTTACTTCTTGCTCTGCCTGAGGAGGATTCTGTCCAGCAGGCTGTGCTCCGGCACCAGCGGCTGCGGGGTTCCGGCTACGGGAGGCCCTCGTGACGCTCCGGGGAACCATCTGTTGATTGGGTAGAGTGGGGTTACTATTATGTGATGTTTAAGTTGTTTAACTCGTATATAAGGCAGAACCTACCTTCTGCCAGTATTTATATCACAAGCAGCACACAACAGACCAGCATACAACATCACAAACAACAAGCACAAACAACTTTATTACTGCAAGGGGGGTACAACTTGGGGTAAGGCTAGGTCTCGTACTACTCGTCCGGGATCAGGTTCAACTTAAACAAAAGCGGTTGGGGACACATCACTAGGGTGGCGTCGGTCATTTTACTCGCGGGGCAGGCCTTCTTCTGGGGCGGGAAGCGTGAGTGATCCTTGCTCGCCGTCCTCTGGGTTCCTATCCGTCAAGGGTCGCGCCGCAGCATCCACTCCGGTGGCGGCAGCGGAACCTTCAGGGTTCTCGGGTGGGGCTTGTGTGTTTCTGAAGAGTGTCCCCCATCCTATGATGGGTGTCCCGAGTAAAACATGGTCTTCTCCAATTGCCGGGACTGGTGTTCCACTTCGGGTCCAATCTTGCATACGCCGGTCTCGGGTTTGCCTGAGGCTCTCTTGGGCGACTGCTTCGCTACTGACCGCGGCGGCGGCTCTTGCCTCGGCGTGGGCTGCTCGGATCTGCTGTAATCTCACTGCGAGCTCTGCTTGCTCGGCTCGATGGGTCTGCTCCCTCAGAAGGTTGGCTTGCTCGTCAAAGAGTTGGTCCAGGGCGGCTAGGTAAGTAGCCACTTGGTACAGGGGGCCTTCTTCGTGGCGACGTCGTTCCAGGTTTTTCATGCGTGCTTCCCAGACTGGGGTTCTGATGGCCGACGGGAAGAACTTCGCTGGTGTGGGGGCGAGGTGTTCTTCAAAAATCCGGCACAAATAACGGAGTGCTTTTCTGATGGCCAAGGGGTAGGTGTCTTGGTGTCTGAACCCTGTGGCGGTCGCTCGCCAAGGTTGGATGTCGGGGTAGCGGTTGCTCCTGGCGATGACCAGGATCACCCTGCAGCGGAGGGTACTATGGTGCTCGTACTCTCGGCTGTAGTACCTTGGGCGTTCCGTAACGCCAAGGTCTTCCAGGGTGTTGATTAAGAGGCCGGGGAATCCAGGTGCAGCTTGGCAATCGCCCTGGGTCCATCCTTCCTCAGCCATCTGAAACAGGAACAGGGTAAACAACCTGGTACAGGTGTAAAAGGGAGTAGATGATATTTATTATTACAACAAGGGTGGTACAGCTTTCATGGGTACGTGGACATTAGGGTAGGGTTCTAGCTCGGGGTGCTAATCCTATCATGGGGATTCTTCCTCGGCCCTGATAGAGCGCTTCTTTATTGGAAGGAACCGATCCATCTCATTTTCGGTCTGAGTACCCTTATCCCAATGGGTTTCCATGGGTTCTTCTTCTTCTTCCTCTATCCATCCACCTATTCCGTTGCGGTTCTCGTATTCTTGCATCTGGGCTTGGAGGGCGGCCTTTCGATAGGTGTCGGGGAAGCGGAAGCCAGCGGTGGAGATGAACCAAGGGTCCACATCAGGGTAGCGGGTGCTTCTCTCCACAAAAACCATCATGTCGCACCGAAGGGTGCCTCCAGCGATGTACTCACGGTAGGCATACTCCGGTGGTTCCATAATCCCAACGCGTTCCAGGCTGAGCAATAGTAACTTGGGGAGGCCGGGCTCTGCGTGGCAGATTCCGCTAACCCATCCATTGCCAGCCATCTGGAACAAGGCAAAGACCAGTGGTGAGTGTTTGTGCAGAAAGTTTCTAAACCGGGACAAGTTCTAGGGCCTGAAAAGGGGTCTCGCTCCTAGGGTCACGTCCTACGGCCAACCTACGGCTCTGATACCACCTGAAGCGTCCCCCCATCAGGGAAGACTTAAAAGTGTCGATTTATCAGTCCCAGGAGGCTGATAACACTTTTATTACATCAGATGGTACATCACCGTACAACTCTACGCGGTAATGGGCAGTGAAGCGCCACTATCGCGAGGATTACAACCAGAACCCACACTACTACACTAGCTACGAAAAGAGAATCATCAGAGTCTTGCGCCATGCGGAATCCAACGGTGGCCTCAACCACAGGCAAGACTGGGTGCAGGACGAAACCCTACTCGTTGTCTTCGGGGACGTAGTCTGGGTCTTCCACTGTAAAAATAGGGATGGGGTGAGTACGAAAGTACTCAGCAAGTCCAATTACACCCACGGAGGGGTATAACAGAAGTCAATGCACAGGGCAATCCAAGGATAAGGTTACGGTTCATTTGCGGAAAACTCTTTTGTATGCAGGGGTTTGTTTTAAAAGCATTTTTAAAACGAGTTTTCTTGTACCAAGGAGCACACGGTGTTGACCCACACAGGATCCAAGTTTTAAACTGCTACCGGACTCCCTGTCCGCCGTAGCACACGGCACATCTGCTGGACACTTTCCAAACAACTCACGCCAGCCCATTCATTCCCAAGAGAAACACTAGTTATATGACCACACCATAACTTGCCCAATACCGTGGGCACGGCTATTCGAATAGATTTTTACTCTGCAGAGGTGTGCAACTTTACCCACAGGTGGGGTACCACAGCACGAACACCTTAGTGCCGGTGCAGATCCCAACAAAGCCATTACCCACCTTAGCTAGACCCGACTAGCCACCACGGGATCCATCAAGGGGTCATTCGACCTATCACCGAGGTTTAACCGGGGCATAAGTCACACAGAGCTTATCCCGTACCCGTTGCTCTCAGCCTCCTGATGGCTATCAGGCTAACTAGTGGGATTTATGCTAAGCCGTTGCCCATACAACGGTCAAGTGGTTTGCACGACAAGAAGCTAGGTGAGATGTCACATCAACTCGGTCCTTAGGGGTGACAGGATGGATATCTCCCTTCCTCGCTCAACCACACAGGTACGAGCACACCAACGGCAATTCACACAGAAATGCCATCCATCCTGTCTAACTCGTCTTTCAAAACCACATTGTATCCCTCCCTACACACACACATTCTCTTTATAAAATCAGGTGGTCAAGGTAGGGTTATCTCAAGCAAGGGTGGCTATCCTACCATGTTTTCAGCACGCAAAACCATGCAATCTTATAAAACAGGCCACTGGGTTGTGTTTATAAAACTAGGACAGAAACATGCATCAAAGGGCGGAATTGAACTTGCCATCGTCAAACTCTTGCGGGAGGTCCTGATCGTAGCACTGTCTCTCGGGCTCGAGGTCGCAGAATTGGTCCTCGTTTGCTTGGTCACACTCGGGAACTTCCTCGTTCACTCCGTATCCTATGACGCAAACAAACAGACACACAATCAAACGGAAGAACTAAAAGCTTTCATCGTTGAGCTTGAATCGGAAATAATTTAGTTACGGAGGTAGGGTTAATATTTTTGGGTGTTTTCTTAATGGCATGGCTAGAACTATACTAGAAAGGATGTGGTAAAGTTTCGGGTCGATCGGAGGTTGTTTCGCACATAAAATGACAAGTTAAAGATAGTTCTAGGGGTTAAACGGGGGTCCAGGGGCTTATTCATAAATATCCGTAGGGAGTAAGGGCCTATTTGCGAATTCTAGAAATGCTCAGGGTATGTTAGAGGTTGTCAATTTTGGTTTAGGTTTATGTAATGGGGGTTTGGTTCGAAATAACGGAAAGGGTGAGGCTTCTTTTGTAAAAGGGAGTGAATGGAGAGTTTCTTTGAGGAAAACAGGGAAAGGGAGGGGGTTATGGGCATAATGCCCTTTCTTCCTCCTCTCCCGTTGACAGGAAACAGGGGAGGGGGGGGAGGTCCGGCGCCGGCCAAATTCCGGCGGCCGGGGCCCGGGGCGGCTCGGGGTTGAGGGGGAAAAGGGAGAGGGGACAGAGGGGAGTCGATTCCCCCACTCACCACGGGCTGGGGTGGAGCAGGGAGGTGTGCCCACGGAAGCGGAGGCGGCGGCGCAAGGCGGCTCGGCGTGGCGGTGGTGGAGGCTAGGAGGGGAGGGGCCAAGCGTGCGGCGGCGTTGGTGGGGAGCTGGGGGTGCCCCTTGGCCCCTTTTATAGGCGGCCGGGGCGGTGGGCGGTGGAGGCCGGTGGAGAGGGCCGGCGAGCGGCGCGGGGTGCCTTAATGGCGGCCGCGTCGTGGCACGGCGGGCGGCAAGGCGCAAGCGCCAAGGGCGGCGTCAAGCACGTGGGGGGAGAGGGGCCGGAGGCTGCGCAGCACAGGCGACGGCGCGAGCGGCGAGGCGGGGCGCCAGCGGCGGCGGGGCGGCGCTGTGCAGCGCGCGTGCGCGGGCCGGACGCGTGCGCGTGCGCGGCTCAGCGGCGCGTGCGCGTACGGCGGCGTGCGCGGCCGGGGAAACGGGGCGACGTGGCTGGGACCGGAGGCCGGGCGGCACGGCGAACGACGGGCGGCGCGGCACACGCGGGCACGGCAGCGTCGGGCGGCGCGGCGTCGCGGGGCCGGGCGCGCGCGTGCGCGCGCGGCGCGGCGAGGCGCAGGCCAGGGCGGGGCGCGGGCACGGCGCGGCGCACGGCGTGGCGCACGGCCACACGGGGCACGCGGGGGCGAGCGTGCGCGCGGCACGGCAGCACGTGGCCGGGTGGTCGTTCGGGAGCAGAGACAGGGGAAAGAGAGGGGAGAAGAAGAGAGGAGGGAAAAGAGAGAAGGAAGGAAAAGGGAAAAAGGAAAAAGGAAAAGGGAAGAAAGGAAAGGAAAGAAAGAAAGAGAGAGAGATTGGAAAAAGAAAAGAAAAGGAAGAAATGGGAGGGAGAAAAAAAGAAAAAGGAGAGAGAGGGGGGAAAGGGACGCGTCGGCGCCGGTCGCGGCGGCGACCGCGGCCGGTCGGTCACGCGCGTGCGGGGATTCGCGCGCGGCACGAGGAGCGCCGGCGCTACTTGCGGCAGCGGTCGCGGCCGGTCGGCCACGCGCGCGGTATTCGCGCGAGGAGAGAAAGAAAAGGGAAGGGAGTCGCGTCTGCGTTAATCACGGCGGACGGTCGCGCGTGGGCGAGCGTGCGGAACGGAACAGCGCTCCGGTTAGGGTTAGGGTTTTGACGTCGAACCGTTTTTACGAATCACTCTAGCGCATGATTTTATTAAGTGAATTTTCAGGGCGTCACAGCTGCAGTGTGAGACGGCAAGCGAAGGCGGCGGTCGAGCGTGACGAGCTCGGAGGAGCCTCGGTGCAGCCAGGCACGGCGCGTGCGTATGCAAGGCAACCGACCACGCGCATGCAGGCTGGGGGCCGTTGGTACAGGAGCAGAGCAGAAGCGGCGCACCGGAGGTGCAACCTAGCGCGACGGTCCTGCAAGAGGCTACGCGGGTGTGCCGGCCATGCTTCAGCGGCACACATACGTGAGCAGAGGAAGTTCAACCCATGAGCAGGAGGGCCTTGAAGTTCGCGGAGGAGTTGACATAGCGAACCAATCCGGCTCTATCATCTCGTCCCAGTGGTCCACAACATCTAGCAGTTCCTACCCCTCGTTGATCACCCAACCAACCACCATCACCACAGGTCATCGTGAGAAGTACCTCCGGCCATCGTCCACCCACTACAATCCCCTGGCGAACTTCTTCGTCATCCACAAAACCTCGCCACCATCAAGTACTTCTCACCGCCGATCCTATTCGTCGCAGGCATTCACTTTCCGTCTGTTCTCCTTCACAACTAAGGCTACCCCAAGGTTTGCCCTGATTCACTGAATCTTCCTAATGCCGGCGATTCCTTTGCCGGAATATCATCGTTATCTTCCATTTCTTGTTTTCCCTGACCAGGGACTTAATTGCTTCGATTTAGAAAGTTCTAGGGTGTTCTTTGTAAAATTTCCAAAGCTTTCTTTATTTTAACTCAGTGAACTTCTACATTTCATAGATTTTTGTAAGAAGTTCATAAAAATGCAAAATCAGTTTTGTTTGAAACCCTAGGTCAAAATCTACAAGTTTTATGTTGTGATCTTGAGTGAAAGTCTTTGATTTGTGGTCTAGGCTAACTATTAGGGAATGAATGCTTTATTGTACTTTATATTGTATGCATGTGTTACAGCTAAAGTGTTAATCATAGGATATATGTCTTAGGCTGAAAGGTGTGATATCTAGTTAATCTTTTCACACGAGTGTTCCTATCCCTGCCATCAAGACTTTGTCCTTGTCTTGATTGCAGTCTCCTTAAGGTCCATTTTGTATAAGGATCCTTGTTAATTCGTGTGCATCTACTGCTTAGTTAATACATCTATGCAGCTATGCTTCAGTGTCAAGTTATCAACCCAGCCACTTAGTATCCGTTTTCTTTGGGTCTATAATGTTCCTGTGTAACAGCTGTCAGTCGATGCATTTCTTTGGTTATGCTTCTACCATCGGCTGGTTAGCTGATACGGTTGATATCTTTCTAATATCGGCTACAGTCTTGCTAGTTATCTACTGCCGATACAATTCCTTTGTTCTGTCCTACATCGGCTGCACATAGTCGATGTATCAAAGGTATACACACAATCTTAGAGTTCTTGCTATCGGCCAATCCAAGCCGGTTCTAGTCGTTTTACATATCGGTTATGGCCGATCAACCCTTAGTCTTCCTATCCTTATCTACACACTTCTATCAGCCGATTTATCGACTGAAAGATTGGCTGTGTATCTATCGGTCACCTACCCTTAACCACACTCCAATCGGCTGTACGTCACTCAATTGTTGTGCTGACGTAATCAAGCCGATACAACCACACCTAGTTACCTAGGATAACACTTAAGCACATCTCAGTTAAGACACAACTGCTCTAGGAATCATCCCTCTGCTAAAGTAATCGATGCTTTCATCGATCATCTAGGAACCCGATGCACCTTTCAATCGAATAAACCTCTGTTGTTTCCAATCGGCTCTATTGTAACCCTCAACAAGTAGCCGATTCTAATTAGTTGTCCACCTAGAGCTCGATCTAAGTTTAGTTTCAGATCTTTTTGGTTTGAATAGTGTGTTATATGAGTGCTGGATTGCAACTGTATTGTGAAGTAAGGTAGTTTAATGTGCACACTTTGAATGAAATGTTGCATGGCATGTAGATACGACTACTTCCGCACACGGTACCTACAAGATCTCCCAGGAGTCTGCAGAGGATGTTCCTGAAGACCAAGTGAATGTCACCAAGGGATTAACTGAAGTCCCGAACCAAAGTTCGGAAGATATTGACATCTCTAACTTCAGTCCCACCAGTAAAGGCAAGCCCCGATGCATATCCCAATATTTCAAGTTGTTACCATTTCACTTATATATTATATTTCTTGCATTACGTCTAGGAGTTGAAATGGAACCCTAGTTGCATATGATCTTAGGAATCCAATGTGTTTCTCCCGAGTCCTTATCGCTTAGATGCTCTGCTAAATAGGACCGGTAAAAGTCAGGTGATTTCCTGTCACTCGCGCGATATAGGAGTTGCTTGTTTACAGTTCTGCAACCACTATAAGGATGATGGACAGGGTCGTGTGTTGTATCATGACATGAAGGTTTACCCTGTCTATTTTGTTAAAAGTGGTTAAGGCCGAACCATGTGGTAGTGGTGGCTAAGCGTTTGAAAGTACTAACCACATACCGCGAAATATGGTAAGCGGTAAGCCTAGTAACCAATCGGCCCGGCAAGTGGACATACTGACCACCACATGTATTTGGTTCTTTTGGTTACGTGATTCGACGTGTGGGAATACGTGTTGCAAGGGCAACCAGGAGTACGGGTTTTGTAGTCGCGCTACAGACGTACGTCCTGCACACATTGGGTGTGCGTATGGTCCTGCAGTCATTTGTGGTGGCCCTGTCCACAACCCGGAATGAAAGGCAAACGGTTGCTTCGGAATGATCTTTGGATGTTCCAGGCGTGTGTGTTAGGTTAAATTTCAATTCAGGAATCGTCCGCCTCTCACGATGAATGAGACTGCTTATCCCTTCTGCCACATCGAGTAAAAAGTGTAATTGTTGATGGAATAATCTTGATGGATGATAATCTATATCTTGCTTGTTTAGTATAGGTGCTTACCTAGAATGGCTAATCAAGCTAGAATCTGAAAGCTAAAACTTGAAAGTAAGTTATACTCTTTGTTGCTTTTTAGCTGAAAATAAACCCAGAACCTTTACAATGCCTTCATGAGTCTAGTTACGGGCTAAAGTATACCCAATCCCGGGTAAGCCTTGCTGAGTATTAGTATACTCAGTCTTGCTAGTTATATGTTTTTCAGGTAAAATCTTTGAAGACCGTACTCTTCCCCTGTCTTGGCCCTGTGCTCTTCCAGATGATTGGTCCATGGAATGGGATCCGTCCCCGGCCAACTCTGATGACCCTGAGTGATGTCGTGCCTGGGCTTAGCACGACATCCGTCTTGACAACGTGTTGTTAATCATCGCGTATGTTTTCCGCTGCCAAAAACCCTAACTTTAACAGTTTGTAATATTTTCTCTAAACTTGAAACTTCATACTGCTTTTAGAAACTCTTGTAATGTAATTCCCTGTGATGTAAAATATGATGGTGACTGTATCTCTGGACTCACCTTCGTGTGAGGTAACTTTATTGATCCTATATTCGGTGGTTTATCGGGACGTTACCCGACAAGCCAAGGGATTATACCGTTTGAAGCACGTTGGAGCCCTCAGGAATGGACTCGCGTACTTGAGCCAGTATAATTCGATTTGGTTCTGCCACAAGAGGGGTATAAATTCCCCAACGGTAACAGACCTCGCTAGAAAGCTCTCCAACGTTCACATTCACAGAAGAAAGAACCAGAGCTCTTCTCTCTCCTCCATTGCTCCCAACTCACCTCAAAAGTAGATCTTCACATTCAACCACCAAATCTTGAGAGAAAAGCAAACTTCGATTGGAGAGCGGATCTACTGATTCCCCCACTCAAAAGAGCATTTGGTTCACGTTTGGCCGGCGGTTCTAGGGTTTGTTACTCTTGGAGCTTGCTCCTAGCCAGCTAGGCATCGCTCTTGAGCTTGCCCCTTCGTGTGGCAGCCTTGGGAGGTCTGTAACCTTCTCTTGCAGCTAGTGATTTTACCTCTCATCTCAAGAGTTAACTCTCTTGACTTGAGAACGAGGAAGGGCCAACCTTTGTGGTGAAGCTCAAGCCTTTTGTGGCTGCCTCAACAACATGGACTTAGGCCAGCCTTTGTGGCGACGCCGAACCACGGGATAAATCTTTGTCTCGCGTGCTGATTTATTTTATTGCTAAGTTACTTTCTCGTTCTAGGTTTGAGGCCGATCTACTTCTCTACTGTGGTGTCCTCTGTTTTAGTTCCATATATGTGTTGCTGACACCTGCAGGAAACCTAAAAATTAACTCGATCTACTTTTGGTTCATCAGATTTTGAATTTTGTAATTTATGTTCTGTTGAGCGCGGCAGTGCTGTACTCAGGCACGGCAGTGCCGCACTCTCTTCTAACGAGAATTTGGAGTTGAGTTTTTGCAGGCCTATTCACCCCCCCTCTAGACCTCTTTACTGGTCCAGTTATCCTACAGTCTCGCCTCCGGCTCTGGCCCTACATGTCACCGCAGCCGAGGACAAGCAGGTTTGGCGCCGCCGGGGATTGGTTTGGGCCTGCCTGCACGCCGCCACCCACCGCGCCCTCTTGATGCCCCGCTGCCGTTCTTCCCAAGGTCCCATCTGAATCCTCTGATGATCGGCTGCCCCAAGCATATGGTTAGGAATGGCCTCACCTCCACTACAAGGTACTGCTTCTGTTCCCCCGTGGTGAGAATAATCCATCTAACTGTTCTGTCCTTGTGCTCGTTGGGTTGATTGGTCGCCATTTTCTTTCGTGCTTTCTTGTTTAGTGTTTATGCGGCACATGCTTGGGCTGCAAACCATCTGCTCGATGGTTTGTCTCCGTGAGACAAACTAACTGAAGTGAATTAGGAGAATGTAGGAAAATTTGCATTTGGTCTGTTCAGGCATTTGTTTTGATAAGCATCAAGTGGCTTCTCATTACCAAGGGCTGAGGTTCATGTGAAAAGGGGTGGAATTTCAGGCTCTAGAAACTTGATCATATGTTAGTTTTTTCAGTATATGCTGAATTCAAGAATCGGTGTGTGTCCTTGCCATAGAATTTGCATTTTCTAGTGGTCAAATCTATCTGAATGTAGGTTCCCATTTCGCAACAGCTATTGGTATTAGTAGTTGTGCAGTTGCAATTAGCCATACATAAATATAAATTGCACCCCTTTTAGTTACGTAAATTTCATGCATGTGCATCTAACCCGGAAGTGGTGGAATGCATGCATGGTAGTAAGGCCAAGAAAAAGGTTCGTTTCCCTCACATTTGATTGCTAGCCTCCTAATCTACTGTTAAACATTAATTTGAAGTTTAGAAATTCAAGTGATGTTTTGCTAAACGTTAATTCACTGCTGCTGTCTTTTGGAGTTTAATCAAAATAGGGTGTCAGGAAAAGAACCCAGCCTCATATTCATCAGAGTCCTTTTCTTGCTGCCATTGTTCTGCGCGGAAAGTTTGTCGATCTTGTTACTTTGATGAACAGAAGATTTTTAGGAGACATACAATGATCTGTGACCTACTTTCGAGGTAAATTCAGTTATTCAATCATGTTATTTACTTGATCTCATAAATGCCAGAAAGATTTAAGTTCAGCCATGTAAACTTGGTTCAACATTTAACCTTGTTATTTGGTTCTCTTAAGCTTTCTGTGAACAGACTCAGAGCTTTCCTTCTTTAATTAAGTAATACCCAACAAAGCTCTATGCAGCTTCTTATAAAAGTCCATGTAACTGAATCAATGTCAAATATAATTACTTGGTAAAGTCATAGCAAATAGCAATAATAAAGGATATTTGGAGGTCATTTTTATGTCTAATTAAGATGGCAAAAGGAAGCAAAATACCTGGTGCACAATTAAGAATAATACTATGGTTCAGTCTTTTAGTGACGTAAAACCTATTCCATTACTGTTAAACATTAATTTCATTGCATTGAAATCTGGTAAAAAAGAAGAGATTTTTTTTGCATATATGTAGCCCTTTTTTTATCGAAAGTGCAGGAGAGCTACGCATCAATATATTAAGAAGAAGGAAGGCGGTAAGAACCCCAAGTGGTACAGCCTGTACCATACCCATATAAAACCTAGAAAAAACTATTACATAGAACACTGAAAGGATGAGGCCTGACCAGCAAGAGCTAAGAACTAGCTCCTAGACCACCTGAGAGCCTAGGCCGAGGACGTGTGACACACCTTGAGCCCAAGCAAAGGACCACTGGTGCAGGTCATCTTTGATGACCGACACAACACAAGAGACATCAGGAGTAATCCCATCGAAGATGCAGCGGTTGCGATGCTTCCATATGATCCAGGCTCCCAAAATAAGAATGGAGTCAAACCCTTTTTTAACCAGGCCATTCACTCTAGTGCTAGCAGCCATCCACCAATCAAAAAAGGAAAGATCATTTTGTGGAGCCAAGTTTTGCAGGTTGTATGTTTGCAAAACAGTGAACCAGACCTGTCGGGAGAAAACACATGCGACCAGCAGGTGGTCCGCAGTTTCCTCAACCTGATCACAAAGAGGACAGGCTCCGAGGTGGGCGAAACCTTTTCTGGCCAGGCGATCTGCTGTCCAAGTTCTATTTAGTGCAGTCGTCCAAAGGAAGAATTTGCACTTGCCTGGTGCCAGCTCTTCCAAATCTGCTTTCAGGGGCCAAAACCAGTAGCTCCAATGGATAGAGCCTCATAGGCTGATTTGTTCGTGTACTGACCAGTAGCAGAAAATTGCCACACATGAACATCTTCCACTTCAGCTTGCAAGGAGAAATTAGAGAGAAATTCCCATAGTTCAAGGTACTCCGCAAGGACTTCTAGAGTAAGCGCTCCTCTTATGTCTGTGATCCATCGTGCATCAGTCAAGGCATCAAACACCGATCTCTTTCGAGCTCTAGGGGCTATTGCAGCAAACAAATGAGGCACTAACTGATCCAATCTTTACCCATGCAGCCATCGGTGTGACCAAAAACAAGTGTTTTTCCCATTTCCTACCTAAGAAATGATGGCCACTGAGAAGAAAGCCTTGACCTGCTTTGGAGCATGGACAGGAAAGAAGTTCCAAACCTTGTCAGGTTCGGTTTTGTACAACCAAAGCCAATGAAATTGAGAGCCCAACTGAGTTGCTGCAGATTTGAAATGCCTAGACCACCGAGCTCAATTGACCTTGTCACCTTAGGCCAAGCAATGAGGCAATGGCCACCTCTGACATCTTTTCGGCCCTTCCACAAAAACCCATGCTGACACTTGTCTATTGCCTTCAAGGCCCAAGGAGGGATATCCAAGGCCATAAGCAAATAAACTGTCATAGAAGTGAGCACTGACTGTACCAAGATTTTTCTTCCAGCTTTGGTGAGGAGATCAGCTTTCCAACTTGGTAGACGGTCAGCAATCTTATCAACCAACGGTTGGATCTGATTCTTTGTCAACTTAAGCGGTGAAAGGGGTACTCCTAGGTACTTGCATGGGAAATCCGAGAGAGGGCAAGGGAGGTTATCAAGTAAGATTGCTCGGTCTTCCTCACGGCATTGTATAGGAAGGACCAAACTTTTCTGCACATTAGCTGAAGGCCCGAAGCTTCCCCAAAAAGCTGCAAGATGTCTGAAGTAACACCAATATCTTCCGCTGCAGGACGAAGGAAGATGACCACATCATCGGCATAGAGCGAAATTCACTGCTGCAGTGCCCTAGTGGCTAGCGGCTGTAAAAGCTCCTCCTCCGAGGCCTTCTTCACCATGGCACACAGAATATCCATCACAAGAATGAAGAGCATTGGTGATAGGGGGTCGCCATGCCTCAGCCCTCGACAATGTGAAATTTTGTTACCTGGGGAGCCATTTAGCAGGATTTGAGTGGAGGAAGAGGCGAGCAGCTCACTGATAATGTTGCACCAAATAGGGCCAAAGCCCAAGTCCTTGAGCACTTCCAACAGAAAAGGCCAGGAGACGGAGTCAAAGGCTTTAGTTATATCAAGCTTCATAAGAATATGGGGTTGTTTCTGTTGATGTAAGAACTTGGTCGTGTGCTGAACCAACATGAAGTTATCCAACATGAAACGCCTTTTATAAACTCACTTTGATTCGGTGAGACCAAAAGATCCAAGCGACCAGCTAACATGTTGGCCATTAGCTTTGTAACCAGCTTTGCAAAAGAATGTACCAAGCTGATGGGCTTGAAATCCTTCACAGTAGCAGCATCATCTTTTTTAGGCAGAAGTGTGATATAAGCAGAATTAAGAAGGTGAAAATTGCCAAACTTCTGACTCCAAACAGCCGACATGGCAACCATAATATCATCCTTAATTATCGGCCAGCACACCTTGTGAAACTTGCCTGTAAAACCATCGGGGCCGGGAGCTTTATCCGAAGGGATAGAGTTGATAGTTTTCCAAACCTCTTCCTCAGAGAAAGGTGCATCAAGCTCTCCAGATTTAATCTTGGCGTAGTCAATTCCTCCAAGTTAACAGTAAATTCCTGGTCCACATTAACCCCCAACAGCTTGCTATAGAACTCAAAAATATTCTTCTCCTTTTGCACATGATCAGTGATCACCACTCCCTCCTCAGTAGTGAGCTTGCTGATGAAGTTCTTCCCCTTTCTATGCCTAGCATGCTGATGGAAGAGGGCTATGTTGGTATCATTTTCACTTAACCATGAGATGCGTGAACGACTTCTAGCAATTGTACGCTGCAGTGATGCAAGAGCCAAGGAATGGGGCTTAAGCTTGTTGCGCAGACATAATTCCCTGCCAACCAGCCCCCTAGCATCCTGCGTGATCTCTAGCTGGTGAAGAATCTCCCTAGCGAGCTCGAGCTGCGAGTTGACGTGCCCGACCGCCCTTTGACTCCAGCTCGGCAAGGCTTTAACTGTGGCTTTGAATTTTCTTGACAAGGTTTCAAAAGGACAGGGAGAATGTGCAACAGAAGACCAGCCTGCCTCGACAGCCTCCTGAAATCCTTCTAGCTTGATCCAAAAGGACTCAGAAGTGAAACCTTGCTTTGACGGGCTGGACGTCATGAAGCCCAAGCAAAAGCAGGCAGTGGTCCGAGCCCTCAGTTGCATTGCTTTGGAGCAGGCAATATGGAAAAAGCCATTCCCAATCAACCGAACACAGCACCCTATCCAGCTTGACCAATGTTGGGTTGTCTTGCTGATTTGACCAAGTAAACTTCCTGCCAACCAAGGGTAACTCCTTCAGATTGAGGTCATTGATCAGACATTCAGACGCCTGAACTTGCCCATCATTGCTCTGTTGATGATCCTGTTGTTTTTATCTTCCTCTCTGACTATGATGTTAAAATCCCCGAGGACGAGCCAAGGGCCGATACAACCTGATCGCAAATCTCCCAATTCCCGCAGGAAGAGTAATTTGCCGTCGTTGCTTTGTGGCCCATACAATACCACCACTTGCCCCAACAACTGGTAAATCTACCCATAAGGAGAAATCCGACCCAAGCATAGACAGCAAGGAACCACGAGACAGCTGCGACATTTTTGTTTCTTGCAAACAGACCATTTCGACATTACAAGAGTGAACCAAAGTATGCACTGAATCTTAGCGCGACCTCGAGTTCAGACCACGAACATTCCAGCGAAGGATCTTGGAAGGATTCATTCTTAAACAACAGAAACAGCGACCAGAACTAGAAAAAAAGAGGGGGGAGGCTAACAAGCAGCATCCATCTCCTCCAAGTCCTCCGGTGTTGCCCATCCAAAAAGGGCCGCCATTGCTTTTACATGCATCTCCGCCAGTGAGGAAGAACTGGAGAAAAGTCTGCTATATTCCTCCAGGCTCTTCTGGTCAATCCCCTCCGTAGGACCAATAATGTTCAGCACACTCATTACTTTTTTCTTCGATCTGCTTGGTGCCCCACCTCCAGGGGTTTCGCGATCAAAACCGGCGATGCGACGGCTGCTGCGTGGAGGGGCAGCAGGGCAGACCCTCATCTTCAGCTGGCAAGCACGCGGGGTAGAGAGAATTCTGCTCGTCACCTTAGAAATTTTTGCCACAAAACGTGCTCGCCGATCAGATGGGGAGGTCGAGCAGCCAAGCCTCATAGAAAAGCCATTCGGACGACGCCTGGTAGGGGAAGAGGATTCCCCAGCAGCAGCCATGGGGGAGGTATGCTGCACAGGGCGTCGAGTGTAAGTCTTTGCGAAGGGTTGCACCAGGGGAGAAGGATGCCCCATCACAGCCACCGAAGGGGAAGCAGGAACTGTGGTCAGTCGGAGCCGAAGGGGAGCCAACCACGGTGGTCAGGAACACCTGAGGATCATCCACCTTAGCCACCGCTGCTGCAGGAAAAGCAACCGCCGTGGTCGCCGCCGCGACAGGGGCAGCCGGGGCCGGAGGGAGCCATCGATGGTGGTCAGGGACACTAGAGGCGCATCCACCCCAACCACCGTTGCCGAAGGAGAAGCAACCGTCGTGGTCGCCACCATAGAAGGAGCGCCGTCGACGTTGGACGCCGAAACCACCGGAGGAGTGCCATCAACGGTGGTCATGATCACCAGAGGCGCGTCCCCTGCAGCCAACAACACCCGGGCCAGCGCCAAGGAGAGGAGTGTGTCGTCGGTAGCCGTGTCCAAGAGCGGAAGGGAGCCCGCGGAGCCAGCAGAGTCACCTGAGAAGCCTGACACCATGTCCTGCCCGCATGACGCGACATCAACGACCACGACCGCGGAGGTTGCAGGGGTTGACATCATGAGCACAGCAGACGGGACCACGTTGGAAACAGGGGCCGGGTGTAGAACCTCCACTGCGGCTCGAGCAGGGGAAGCAGGAACAGCAGGGGTGGTCGGCTGGTCGCAGGGGACGAGAACTCCTCAGGACCCACCGAGGCGGCGGGGGCCACCCGTGCAGAGTCCGAAGGGGGTGGCGAAGTTAGGCTAATCATAGGAGGTTTCATATCACTGTTTTCAAGAATGCCACATCAATTTAGTGGATGAATGAAACACCATGCCACAATGGAGAGTTTCATTTCACTGTTTCCAAAGCTAACCAGTGTAATTAAATGCCAGTTAGCCTCATGATCTAGTGTGGCATGTATATTTGTAGCCATACAATAGAACAATAGTTTTTGATGTGCTGCCATACATAAATTGAAACGAACATTTGACAAATAAAGATAGCAAAATCATTTAGATAAGGTTTATATATATTACATATAATATTTATAAGTAGGTAGATACTTTTTAACGACGCTCATATTTTTGCCAAATATGCTCAACCAAGTATGGCGTAGAGGGCGAACGGGGCGATGTTGTTGCCGGCACTTGCTGCTGCTCATGGCCAGAGGTGCCACCATGGGGCTTCGCAGCTGCGGATGAGCGGCGCCGTCCTGAGCTCGTCTCTGCCTCTTTTCTTGGCTCCATCGCAGGGGGCGCCGGCGGGGGCGCCGGCGGGGGCGCCGCGCAGCAGGGGGCGCGGGCGGGGCGCGGACAGGGAGCGCCGCGCAGCAGGGGGCGCGGGCGGGGAGCGCCGCCGGCAGCAGGGGGCCCGGGCGGGGGAGCACCGCCGGCAGCAGGGGCGCGGCCGGAGCACGGCCTGGAGGGGCCGCGACGGCGTACAGGGAACGATGGATTTGGAGTTCCACGGTGAGAAGAAGAAGAAATTTGGGGGCGGGAGGGAAGGAAGGATGGGGATTTTGCGAGGGAAGGGCGCGCGCGGGGATTTCGCCAGGGAAGAGCGCGCGCCGGAGGCGAGCGCGGGAGGCGCACGGGATCCCCCGTGAAACGAGCACGGTCACAGTGGTGGTTTCACGCTGTTTCCAACGTCTTGGAAATGAGTTAGCACAGTGTCGTGGCCATGAAACTGTTTCTTTCTCTTTCTTCATTAAATCAGTGCCACATCATCAAAAATGCTGATGTGTCATGGTAATTAATGCCATGAAACCCTCCATGAAACTCCCATTGTGAATAGCCTAAGAAGCGAGGCACCTGCCGCCGCCATCGCAGTAATTGGAAGTGAAGTCGCGGCCTCCTTGGGAACCCCTGCGAAAGCCTCGTCCCCCGGGCCGTTAGTCTCCCTGCTCCCGCGAGGGGCTTCAACGTGCACGGCGCCCAAAGCGTCACCTTGGGTGGAATCCCGGCACACAACGGAATGTGGGCCCAGCCTAGAATGAACCGGGCCGCGCTGGGTCCCAGCTGGAGCAGGACCACCACGGTCCGCCGGAGCCGGGGAAGAAGCCGCCGGAGGCAGCTGGCACCACCCACGTCATTGATGGTCATCATCCACAGGAGGTGGTGGCGGAGGGACAGCGTCATCCGGTGTTGAGCCATCCTGAGGTTTCACTGCGATCAAGATGGGATATAGGAGGCAATGCCGCTCCCTTGCCCACCAGGTCGCCACTTCCGGCTCAGGAATCTCGAGGTCAATCGCTGCAAGACGAAAAACTTCGCGCTGAGTATCAGACATTGGATGAACACCACAGGGGAGGCAGCAATCACTGAAAAGTTGCGCCGCTGTGTCCAGCTCCCAAGCATGCGCCGGAATTCCTGTGAGCTCGACCTCCACAATAGATGGAAGAACACTCGTTGACGAAGTCAGGAAGCACGACCAGCGCATGACATGCAGGCGACCAGAGGATAGGTTGATTAGCTGGTCATTGCTGAGAATTATTGTTGCCGTGGCCTCATCTGGTGAAATCAAGAGGAAGCTCGCCAGCCCCAAGCAGTGGATGACCAGCAAGCTCACCTCGATCTCAAACTGCAAAGCGATCACCGGGAAGACGCAATCAGCGAGGGCCTTGGGGTTGTCCGCGACCACCGACACGACGAGAGCCTACCGGAAAGCACCTCCTCCCGACGAACCATGGCCGCCGAGTGCAAAATCACCTGGCGCGGACGCCGAGATTGGCCGGCGGCGACAAGCATGCTGTCTTCCTCACCCGAAGTAGGGGAGGGAGAATCACCGGACTCCTCAGGGGCCGGAGCTTGGAGGGCGCAGTTACGTCTATGCTTCCGTACCCGCATTATCTGCCGAGTTGGGGCGTCACCCGCGCCAAACTCGGCAGGCGAGGACGGCAGCATTGGACCATTGGAAGCATGAACAAGCAACACTGCCGCTGAGAGGGACCCGAAACAGGCTGCCACATCATGCTGTCGGGCGCCGCGCCAGGGGGTGGACGATGACTTGGGCAGGTGTAGGACAGGTGGTCCGCCGCCCGGCAATGGAAACAGTCGAGTGCTGGTCTTCCAGTTCACCGCACGGTGACTCTAGGAGAAGCAATTGAAGCACTTCCCCCTGAGGTCAACCGGCATGGGACAGTGGGGGCGACGCTGCAGGCGGCGGAGAGCCTAGCGCGTACGTCGGCTCACTGCGGTTTGCCAGCTGTTGGTTGCAACGCCCAGGTTGGAGGTAGAGGAGCGGGGGTCACGCGGGTGCACCACGACCCAAGGAGAAGCGCCATAGCGGAGGGCCGAGGGAGCAAGTGAAGGAGCGGCCAGCAAGACCTCCTTGAAGGAGGGGTGGATACCGCCACCGCCAAACTTGCCCGACGGCGGGGTGTCGCAGCACCAACGTGGGGACTTACCACGCCCAGACGCCGCGGCAGAGGAGGGGGACCCTGACACCGGTAGGGGGGAGCGGGACGGGGAGGTGGCCGCTGGGCTCGGAGTGAGCGGCGTCGGGTGGCTGGTGGCTAGGCTATGGGCATCGGGGAGGGGAGGGCACGGGGGAGGTGAAGCGAGCGTCATATATTATATGTAGCCCGTTCGTAAGAAGGATTATATACACAGGGTCAGCAGGTGGCGGAACAACATCTGCATCAGCATGGCGCAGCGCAAAGAGGTCATCCGCCACACCAGTAGCTGTGAAGCCCCTACCGGACGTGCTGCTAGAGAAGCCCAACGCCAACGAGCCTAAATGTTAACTTAAAATGTGTCTCAGTTTTAAATATGTTTGCTGATTTGGGAATAATTTACTTCTTGTGGTTGTGATCTTTTAAATTTGGGCATGGAGATAAGAATCATGTCCCTTGATTAATGATGAAGAATCGAAGCATAGCTGTTAGTTTTCTCATATTGGATTTATTTTTTTAGCATGGTCAGCCTTGTCCAATCCTCACTGACGGGGGCTCTGGAGTCATCAATTTTAGGTGTCAGTGTGTCACCCTGCTACAATTCACCGCAACAAGGGAACTGCTTCAGTTAAGAGAAGTGCTTCTACTCTTTGATAATTTCCTAGATTTTGTTTTCAATTCCCAACAGATTTATTAATATATTCAGAATCATTTCCCTTTGTACCAATTGCTTTAATCATTAAACTTTGTATCCATATTAATATGCATCTCGGGCTTTCCAGTTGATCTTCTTTTCTGAGGTTATATTTGACGGGTTGCTCCAATTGCTCCAGTGTACATAATTCTGATAAAGTGTGGTATCAATTACCAGGTAAAAAGCTAATGTACGACATGCTGAGCAATCACTCATCAGAAAGGTGCAACCTGTAAGGCAGTCTAACAAGTTATCATGCTTCAATTGTTATCTGATATACAAGTTTTAAAAAACACAATTCCGGAATAATGTTCATTCCAAATTCTACTGGTAGCTTGATGTTCATTCCGGTAATAGCATTGGACTTAATGTTGACAAAACCCCTAGGTAGCTTCAAAATTTTGTCGCATTGATGCTTTAGAGAAGCAGGTGTCAACTGAATTTATAGAACTGGTTAACAAAACCCCAGTGGAAGTGATCTCGATAAAATAGAAGTAAGCACTTTATTCTTCTTTTTAAGAGTATGGAGAGGTAGTCCAGTGCAGTGCTTTTCATAGTTCACCATTAACGCAGGTCAAATATTCTTATGAAGTAAATGGTGGTAGCATCTATTAAATGGTTTAGTAATCGTTTAAAATCTAGTATCCTGATGATGAGGACATCCCTCCCAACGATACACCCATGCCTACTACGCAGCAAGGACCAATGACAAGAGCTCGTTCACGAGAGCTAAATTATCAGGTAAACTCATTCCTCGCTGTCCATAAACCATCATCCATGAATGGGGTACTACTAAATTCTTGTGATGCTTTTCTTATTCTTAGGAACTTGGGACATGAACCAGATTGGAGGGAGAGCAAAACACGACAAGAAAGCGAGTGTGGATGATCAGATCGGACCATACCAGTTCGGACCTCCAGGAAGGGGCAACTTCGGAAGGCCATAACTCTTAGCTCTGAATATTGTTTGAAGCCCATGAGTACTTGTTGGAAAGCTCCTGAAGTCTACTTTCAGATGGATCTAACCTCAAGACGAAATTCCAAAGGAGTTAAGCAGAATCACCAAAATGACGTTCAGTCTTCTAGTCTTGGGCTGAGGCCCTTGTATCTAGTTCAGCCCACTAGGGGCCCGTTCTAAGTTAGGGTTTATAGCCCCACGCCTCTTGGCTGCCCCCCCCCCCCACCTATATAAACCACCAGCAGCCACCATTTGAGACTTGGGTTTTGCTTGGTTGTAAGTTTAGCTGTTGCTACTTCCTTGTAAACGCGTGTGTCGATTAGACCACCCGATTTGCTTAATTCAGAATCCCAACTTCATGTGTATCAGATTTATCCTTTGGGCAAGGTCTGTGTACTGTTTGCTTGTCCACTTGTTCTTACTTGTTCTTCGATTTGCTTGCAGGTTCAAGGTTGTTCTTGGCACAGCAAGAACAACACAAATTGGAGGCGGTGTAACTGTCGCTAAGGCGCAGCGCAGCCCTTGTGGTGTTGTAGTCGGGCAGCACAACGTCGATCCTCCTCAAATCGAGTTATCCCCCACTCTCATCGAAAGATCGGGAGCAAACCCCAGCGGGTTCTATTACTGATAATTTCTGTTACATCGTTTTACTGTAGTTTCAGCATATATGTATGTCTGCATTTGTGATGACTTGATTTTCTTGGCATCCAAGTATCCAACTGGTATTAAGAAGGTGAACTGCTGTAGTTGACAGAGAGAGAAATGTGTTTTTTCAGTACCAAGAACTCGTTCTAGGATTGTCTTTTTATATGCTCATGGTCATGGACAACAGACTGGTTCCCTGTTCTTTTTAGCACAGTATTCTGTTGCAAGATACAGTGCTATTCCTTGTAGAAACCATAATGCATTCTTTGTACTAATGCAAGATGTAACAGTAATAATAAATACATGACACTTTATGTCTGAATGAAAATTCAATCATAAAGGAATCAGTTGGGTATGGAATCAATTTGAAATGATCACTATATGTGAATACAAAATATGTGCTAATCAATGTAAAAATTTTGCTCTTATGCTATAACTTGCATCATGTAAGTAAACATGACAAAGTGGACATGGCAAGATCCATTATCCATTTTTTTATAGAATTTCAAAATGTTTACTTTGCAGCATGGCTAGCATTTCTTATGTGATCTATAGAATTGTGAATATGTTCATGCTTATCGGTGTCAAGTGGTAATGGGAAAACACTTATTTGATGATATGTCTTGCCTAATCTTAATCAAGTGCATCTTCTTTCTTGGTTCCGAATGTCCAACAAGTAGGATGATATATATGCATATCCTTTGTTTGTTGCCTTCTGAACATTTTGCGATGGATTCACAGTCCTTTGTAGTAACTGGAGTTATCAACCTTGCACTTAACTTTTCAGTCTGTTCTTCTGAAATTGTTCAAGGTAACTTGAAAAAATACCTCAGATTATCACAGTGGCTCAATATTTTACTTAATGGGAAGTGAAGATTGTAGAACCAGTTATCTCAACAGGTGAGCCATGCTAGTATTATAAAATTCCATGCTATAAGTTCAGATTTTTGACACATTAATTGCCTGGCAGGTTGGCCTATGCACAATCTAGGGGGAATCAGTCCCAAATTGTTATTTGTTCCTCTACAGATTGCCTTCAATTAGCGTCTCATTCTTTGACACAGTTAATTAATCTCTAATTCGAATTAGGACAAGAAATGGCTAAGAGTGGTGATCCAGTGACATGTTACATGAGGATCTCAAACACGGGTTGCAATATCAGGGAACACTTTGAGAGTCCAAGAGATCTGACAATAACTTGTTTCTGAGCCTTGACTAGCAGGAATTTGCCGCCATCTGGGAAGGTACTTCCTTCAATTAAATACATCCCAATAGAATTCAACCAAGCATAGCCTGATGCATATTAGTTTAGATTTCATAAAGTTTATGTGATGATGACTCTTTGTGGTGGTTTTCAGGTGTCTCATTCTCTTTGATTCTCTTTTCTCCGAGAGGAGACACCTTAGATGAAGGGACTATTCCCGAGATGTTTTGTACACTATGTAATGCTTAACAGTTGAGACCGATTTGGAGTTTGGAACACATGTATTAGTTGATAACTATTTTTTCCATGAGCATTAGTTTGGCAGTATTTATACTAATATATTCTAGGGTATGAAAACGTAAATTCAGAGTTTTATGGTGCTGGAGTTTGGAGCTGTATGATGTATTTGAGAGATGAAATGATTAAATTGTTGTTTTTTTATGTGCCTATAATCTTTTGGGGTTCTTGATGCGTGACACCAACGAGGTACTGTCAAATGGTGCGATGAGCCACACGTCTTCTGTTAACATGACGGATTTCATCTAAATAATGCCATTATTGGCTATAGGCTATAGCAATGCCTTGTGTTTGTTTTGTAGAGAATAAATATATAATTTGGAGAATCTAGACAAAATACTCAAACTAATGGGTGTAAGTAGCAAGCAGGTTGTGCTGAGACTTAGACATAGTGTTGTGAACAAGCATTACAATATTCTTCGACGGAGTAACTATACTTCATCTGGTAGGATCGTCTTTTCAATCAAGAGGATTTTTCGAACGTTTTAGGGTGGGTATGCACTATATCTTTTGATGCATATATATGTTGATCTAGGCTGTAAAACCATAAATACAATATTATTAATAATCTTAATTATTACTATATCAACAAACAGCACGCGCGTGCCGCGCGGGGCACCTTGCTAGTATAAGCCTAATAATGCTTCCTCTTTTTGTTGGGGGTGGGGGGTGGCGTGGGTTGTGCTAGTGGTTTAACAGAGATGGCATAGTTGCTTTTTTAATTGGTAGGATATTTTTTGTGTATGTGGAACCACATACTTGCTTTTTTAATTGTGTATATTTGCGGGAGACGGGGTAAATAGCAGCACAAAATGGGATTTTCACCTACTTCTGCGATTCAAACTCACCACACCCCACTAGCAGTAACACACATTTTTTCTGAGCAACGTGCAGTTTCTATTTTTTTCAAATAAATATTGATTACAATGACAATTATACCATTTTTCACCGGCTATTATACTTATTCCTTATAGCATTTTTATAGCTTCCGAAAACCAATTTACATTTTCTGATTTGGCAAATGTGTTTCTAGTGTTATGTGCTATTCTTAATCACTGGCAGAACTGGGTATAACAAACTGAGATCTGCGCCATTATATGATTCTGATCTACAAGCACATAATGATACATCGTCTTTTCACCCTCGATCATAGGCTTTCTTTCCTCTTGTTGTGGCAGTATTTGTGCTAGATCCTACATTCTTTATGATACAAGCATCACTGGTTCTTTATTAGGCAATAATATATATAAGAATTAGGCAATAATATATTGTTTCAGATAGGCAATAATATGTGTTACAATAAGTATTTTTTCTGCAGAAGGTTACATGCGGCTTTTGCATGCTGCAGCTGAAGAAGCTGATGAATCATCATGTGGTAACTGCTGTAGCATAAAGTATTGCAGTATGAATAGTTGATGCACATACAGGAGCAGCTGCATCAGCACAAAGTGTAGTGCTTGCGCCACAGCTGCAACAGCATTATTAGATGCTAAATCTAATGTTTCATCAGGCAAGAACAATATACTTGTGTCTTGTAGTGCCAATCTAATGTTTCATGTAGGCAACATACTGCAAAGTCTTCAACTCTAGTGCTTTCGTCTAATTATGCATTATGTTCTTTCTTAAAAGCATTGTAGATCATGGCGTGGTCAGGAAGGGAAGCAAATATGCAGTCATCGTTGGTGAAGATCATTTTTGCTTGTGATGTAGTGCAAATACACAATATCATATCATTGTCTGCATATTTGATCTAATAGTTTTGCAAGATCCAAATTAGTTATGATCATTGCATTTGGAGGTCATATGGTTGTGTCCAGAGAATACAAATATTTGAAATTGTAATGGGTATTAGTTAAGAAAACCAGATCAGGTTGCTTTTGTATAGAAAACTATGAGCAAAATAGTTTTCTAGTTTGCTCAGCATCACAATCAATAGTTTTGTATCGAAAACTATGAGCAAAATAGTTTTCTAGTTTGTTCAAGCATCTTTTAGCCGCATTAAATCAGGCTCTACAGCAGTGGATTCAAATCAGATTCTACATCAATGGATTCTACAACAACACATTTGTCCAGATTCTTACACACGCAGTTTAATTTCGGTGATATAGCAATTTTTTTGTAATTTAAGATCTATTGTTTTTTGCATATGGGGGTATGTGTTTTTTCTATGAATCTATCTTGTTGCTGGAACCTAAAAATAAATTTGCAGATGATGACCGTATAAAAGATTTTTACGATCTGTGTGTCACGCACCTTATCTATTGCATTTTCCTTTTTTTTCGCTTTATTAATGTGGCCGTCGGCGGAAAACAACCTGGTTTTGTGGGCTCACAGGGTTGAAATGCGGGGAAAGGAGGTGTAGGCGGGAGTTGCCGAAACAGGAAAGGAATAATATAATTACTTTCCAAAAATGGATCGGCCATATGGTGGGTTATATTAAGGCCGGCTGTAAATTAGCCGGGTCCTATAAAAATAGCTTTTCATTCCTTTATCTCCCGTCAATGTGCTTCCAAAAAGTTTGACCGATGGGGGAAGGGGAGGACACTACTACAGAAAACGTATTTAGGGGCCGGTAAAACAATATTTGTAGGGGTGGGTGCGGTACCTGCTCCTGTTTCTCGCAACTAAAAATAGCTGTTTGCAGGGATAGGTACCTTACCCACCCCTGAAAACTGATTTCTAGGGACGGGTTATGCCGTAACCAGCCCCTGGAAATCGATTTTCAAGGTGGGTTAGGGCATGACCTGCCTCTGAAAATAGATTTCCAGGGGCGGCCATAACCCGCCCCTCGAAACATCCTTCCCATTAAAATTTCACTGATTTGAATTTAAATTTTTCAAATCGGTTTCCCGCTACCTTTTAAAGTTTTGTTTCGTGCCAATTTTGACCTATCAAGCTAGCATGCGATCGAATATCATAGTGATTGACATGGAATGTGTTTCATGAATATAAATAATTGCACATACAAATTAAATCCTAAAGTAATGAAGCATATATATATATATTATAGTGCATCATTAGAGTACATCATTAAATGTGCTGCTTGAATACGTATTTTTTCTATTTTCAAACCTACTTGAGGCGGCACGGTACTGCTAGTTCTCCCAGTCATGAAGACTAATGTATTTAGCGTCCGTTGCTAATTCGTGCTCTTATTGAAAAATGTGCCTTCTGGGTGGATCACTTCATGCATAATGAAACGACATAAATCGGCTACTACTTCTAGGAGTTGTTTCTCATGGAGTGGCCCATGTTCCTTCTTGGATGAATTTGGAATTAATGAATCCACGGAAAGATTAAGCAAATGTTAGATAGACGCAAAAATAATTTACACATATACATCTATCCCTAATAAAGAGTAGTCCCTTATACATTTAGGATCTGTTGTGTATCTCTCTTGCACCCTCATATGCTCGCACATGTAATACCCGCAGTACACGGAATTTGCAGGTTGCTTGTGACACAGGAAGTTTGTGCGTAGAGTCATTGCTGAATATTTATTGGCGGGATGAGCACATCCTTTTTTTAGTGTAGTCCCTCTAAGCCTTATTTTAAAAAGATAGAAATGAGAAGTTAGTTTATAAATATTTACTTTTATGGAAAAATTAGCATGATGCACTTATAGAAGATAAGAAATTCACTAATATTTTGAGGATGAATAAGAAGTCATTGTATCCAAGGAGTCCAATATAAGGACTCTTCCACACTTTGGCTGTATCACAAAAGCAATCCAGTGACCCCTGCAAAAATATTATATACAACTTTTAGCCATGGATTTGAGCAAGTATATATTGTAATAAAAGATTAAAATTAGACTTACCCGATATGGTATGGCGCATATATGGTATCAGACACGGCTTGCCAGTTTACCATCATAACCCCTTTATAGACCGCAATCCTCTTCATGGCATCTCTGTGATATGACATTCGTTTCTCATTATTCTCCTCGGGCGTTTTACACCCAGCTAGCATGTCATCATCGTCCGCGTCCGCCCACTTACTTGGTCCGGCGTGCCTAGTCTCGCGAATAGCTGTAGGATCAAGATATCTCCTTCTTTCGCCTCAAACAATAGAATCATTTGTTTGCATCCTGTAGAATTGAATGTATGACAATTAATTAGATTTGCATATATAGTAAATAAGACCATAGCATACAAGATATTAGTATCGATGAGGCACTTACATACACCAGAGTCCAACCATTCTGATGTCTAGTTCACCGAGGCGGAACATGTCGTGGATGTCTCAAAAATCGAACATGACATCCATGATGCCCTGACCTTGAAGTCCGAATACTTACGGATGGTACGGAGTGCATAGGGTACGGATCCCAAGTCTACATGCCCTCAGGTACCAATTATGCATCCTTTGCATTTCACTTGGAACCTTTGTGATAGCCCACTCGGGTAGAAATGGTTTACCGTACTCAAATCTTTGAGGACAATCCGGTAAATCTGGAAGTGTATCAACCCCAACATCCTATTTAAAGTCCGTGTCAGTGCAGGGCAAGGAAAAGCCCCGTCGTCTGCTGGAACCTGAATTAGAATCATCCTTTGAATTAGCTTTTGACTTGTCCTTTTTGTTTGCGGCGTGCCATAAATCTACAATCTCTTTCCCTCTCGGGTCATTCCCTAAAGCCCATATCACTCAGTGCACCAACTGTAGAGCCTTTGCCAGAGCCGCTGGCGGAGCCGCTGGTAGAGCCGGTGGAGTATGCTCGCGTGATCGGGCAACCTGAGCCGGTGGTGATAGCGGGGTCAATGGTGATGGCTCTCGTGATTGGGCAACCTGAGCCAGTGGAGATAGCAGTGGCGGTGGTGATGACTCTCATGGTGATGGTGATGGCGGGGTTGGTAGAGTATGCTCTAGTGCTGCCCCCTCCCGTGGTGGTGGTGATGATGGTAGGGCCTGTAGAGATGGCAGAGTCAGTGCAGTATGCTCAGGTGCTGCCCCCTCTTCTTGTTGTGGTGGTGGTGGTGAGGTACGATCCTGTTATCGCCATAATTTAGCTGGACCAGAAGGTGGGCCGCGAGCAAGATGGGCTCAAAGGATAATCGAAGTGGGCTTACGAATCGGCCCTGCGTGGGCGTTTTAAGGCCAGGATTGGCCATGTATCTAGATAGGTGTGTGCGTTTAAATTAGTTTAGATAGAGATAGCCAGGATTCATGTCGAAGTTAGTTAGGATTGGTTAGGAAAGGCAAGTCTCCGGACTATAAATATGTACCTTGGACTACAAATGAAAGGAGAACAACAACAATTCACAAACAACTTTCAGCGCATCGCCACCCCTGTTCTAGGGTTTCTCTCGGGTAAGTGCCGTGCAGTGTATCGCGTGATCAGGGCGGCATCATTCCTGCCTGTTTACCTTTGTGTTTCTCATACTGAAGCGTTGTTGATGGCGAGTAGCACTAGTTATCTTAGTGTTTACAAGGTAGCATCGTTTGTTACCTATGAATGTTTAGCTGTCCTCGTACCAAATCTCGGGTATGAGGGCAGCACCTTGTTCTGTTCTTGATTAGTAGATCCAATATGTTATGGTTAGTCTTTGTCCATCGAAGATTTAGCTTGATATCAGCATAATTAGGCCCTTCAAACGAGTTAAATGATCTGGCAAAATGTTTGATGTTTTGTATTAACCTAAAGAGGGATTGTTCCGGGAATCGGCTTTCTGTTAGTTTTTAGGCCTTTGTTTAGGTTGTTATTCTGTTCTCTTTCGTGTTTTTTAGGCTTAGCTACGTGTAGGATGTTCCGGTTATGCAGTGAGAGTTTAACCGTTGTAGATTGGATTAGCTTATTAATTACAGAGCAAGTTTTATATTACCATCGGATATGTGCGCTTTGTTTAAATACTTAGATCTGATCTGATACTGGAAGACAATCGGCTCTTCAAAGCCGATATCGGGAGTTACCCGATGAGCCGATCACAGCTCGGACTATTGTTTAAACGTGTCTGTGCATGCAGGAAACTAACTGAAATCACTTCTACACCTTCCTGATCAGGTACAAGGTCAGGTGGCACGCCTAGCAACTCAGACGCCATGTTGTGTGCTGAATCCTGGGTCGTTGACCGAGGGACCAAGGCCCACCAGCAGTCCCGGTAGCCTCCCGGCTCCTCGTGTTGCTTGTCGCTGCTCGTCGGTGGGTTTTGACCGAAAACAGATCCGGAGTAGCAATAGGTTGTGCACCATGTAGTACGATATCTCGTTTATGCCACAGAATAGTACTACCAACGCATTCTCCAAGGTAACTCTTCCCATCTGCGGTGGGGATGTCTATCTCGTTATTCTCATAGCTTGATTTCAGGAGTTGCTCCACTTGTATGCATGCATATAGGGGCAGGATTGGTTTTCCCTCAAACAAACCCCACCCAGATACACCTAGGCCTTGGCAACTTCCTTTGTCTTCCCAACTCTGCCAATCGGACACTGCAACAAGCAGAGAGTAGTAACATATATGCAATATACCAGGTATGGCTGTGCTGTGGTAGATGCGGCACTGCTCTAAGCACAAGCCATATTCGCTTGGCTCAATATAGGAGGGAGCATCATCACCATCTGTTGTTGCCCCACCTCTTGCGATGGGTTAATCCATAATAGCTAGGACTGCTGCTCCTCTACAATTGCTGCCCAGAAATATTGCCTAAACTTTCTTTTTAGGGCTTCCTCTGCCGCTTCTTGCAATTCTTCCTTATAGCGGTCATACTTCCTATAGCTAGCCTGATCCTGCTAGAACTCATCCTTGATGGTAAACTTAGAGGACAAGCCTCTGATGCGGCCTCCATGCTCTTTTGAACCAATGGCTGTACTGAGCACATCCTTGTCCCTCTAGGCTTTGAACTTTCCTTGCTTTGGAGCTCATCAAGTTCGTACATTTTTTTTGCCACCGCTTTGATCTCGGGTTGGTCAAACTGCGGCTTGCCATCCACTATCTTAGGCTTCCTTGCTTGAAGCCACATCCAGGCATGTTCGTCAAGGCCTTCAGAATGGTTGGGGTGCCCGACGGCTATTGCCTCCTCTCTTTCTCGCCTCCACTTCTCAAGCTGCCTTTGGTATCCACCCGACCCAAGACGAACTTTATGCATATTGCTCAATGCAAGTTCTCTATTCCTCTAGTTAGGGCTAGAGCTTTCTCAGATGTCTTGTGCCAAACAAACTCCTCCCATTGTGCCCGTGTGATTTCCCCGTAATCTACAAATGGCTCTAGGCCCTTTTGAACATAATTGGTATTCCGATCACTCTTCCATGGGCGAAAAGTTTCACCTAGCATCTTCTTAGCATAATGCTTAACTCTTTCCTGAGTTCCTCGTGGCAAAATAAATGTCTTGCTCAACAGTGCCCACATCGCTTCTTTCTTCCGCTCAGGAACCGTGAGCCAATCGGGTATCGTTGGACCGAAAACCATCTTTGTTCTAATTATAGAACGGATTGCATTCTGAAACTTTGCACAAATCTCAGGGGGCTCTATGGGATTGCCTGCTATGTTAACTACATTGACCGTCCATTGGCCTTCGGAGTATTGGTTTCTTCTTTGTTGACCCTGTTTCCTTTTGCTTTGGCTGCCAGAGGTCGTAGTTTTAGGTTCTGGACCGGAGCTATCGTTGCCTTCAAATTCTTCCTCTATGTGGCTTGGGGTCGGTGTCAGCGTTTGCTCCTTCCTGTCGGAGCTGCCTACACGGATCATAGGATTTTAGCTAGTCATTACGCGTAGTCTATGAAAAAATATACTAAAAGCTAGGTGGTAATTAATCGCCTACAGTCATTAATTGAACTAGATTCGGAATGTAATATGGATCGAACTCCGACCTTGAACGGCGTTCTCTTGGAGCAATAGGATGTGGATCTATCGGATCGTGCCATTGACCGCCCACCCAACCCTCGTGTCCAATCCCAGGTCCTTCATTTTCCAGGTTGTTGTCATCATCGTCCCCAGATTGCACACCATCGTCAGCATCATCGCCCCCGAATTGCACAATGACGTTGGCCAGGTCGTCCCATGACATCTGGGATGCAATTCACTCGACTTCGTCGATTTTCGGTGCTGCATTCTCCCTGTGCGGGATGATGATGACGGTTGATCCATTTACGAGTTCTACATATTTCAATAGAAATATATTTTAATACAAAATCTTAATAGAATCATATTTGAATACACATTTTGAAAAGAATCATTAGAGTGTGACAATAATTCATTCAGAATACAAACATAAAGTAAGCTCACAACTTTTTCAAAAAAATGCTTGAAATATACACTATATCAAAATATTTGAATAAGACTACGGTATTTTCAAATTTTCACATTGAAATCAAAAAGAAAAGAACTAACAATAGACGGATCTCATTCTTTCTTATAAGAAGGACTCCGCAATATCCACATTATCACTCTCTCTATGTGTCTCTCTATATATGTGTCTATGTATTTGTCTCTCGCGAAAGAGAGAGAGAAAGAACGGGGACATCACCCTTACAAATTGATTTTTATGAGTGGGTTAGGGCATCACCTTGTGGCAGAACCGCCTGAATTATTCCGGCTCAAGTGTGCTAGTCATCGCTATTTAGCCGATACTAACTCAACGCACTTCAAACGGAACAACCCATTGGTCTGTCGGGTCTCCGCCCGATACAACCACGGTTCAACAGGATCGAATCAGGTTTACCTCGCACGAAGGCAAGTTTACAATCACAGTACAGCTCATCAACTTTTAATTTACAGATATTCAAATATTATTACAAACCTTGTTCAAACTCAAAGTAAAACTTATACAAACAGTGTTTAAACCGACAAGCTAAACAGCTTGTCCATGCTCACAGCGGAAGGAAAGTAAATACACGACTACACACATCGCAAAGGTGGACACCATGCTCAGCCCAAGGCTTGGTGTCACTCAGGAGGGTCACTGCCAGCCGGGGATGGGTCCCACTCCACGGACCAGCCATGTGGAACAGAAGTTGGCCATGCAGAACTATCCGTGGGGTTCTCGAAGGTTATACCTGAAAATGATACTAGCAAGACTGAGTATACTAATACTCAGCAAGGCTTACCCGGGATTGGGTATATTTTAGCCCGTAACTAGACTCATGAAGGTATTGTAACGGTTCTGGGTTTATTTTCAGCTGAAAAGCAACAAAGAGTATGATCTACTTTCAAATTTTAGCTTTCATATTCTAGTTGATTATCCATTCTAGGTTAGCACCTGCACTAAGCAAGCAAGGTAGAGATTATCGTTCATCCTGATTAATCCATTAATGGTTACACTTCTTACTCTATGTGGCAGAAGGAATAAGCAGTCTCAATCTTTGTGAGAAACAGACGATTCTGAATCGAATTCAACCTTGCAAGGTAAACCTAACTCACACGCTTGGAATATCCAACGATAGTTCCGAAGCAACCGTTTGCCTTTCATTCCAGGTCGTGGAACAGGGCCACCACAAGCGACTGTAGGACCGTACGCACACCAACTGTGCAGGACATACGTCTGTAGCGCGACTACATGACCGTACTCCTGTCCGCAGTGCGGAACGCACTCCCGCATGTCGGTGCGTGAGAAAAACCAAATTACGAGTGGTGGGAGGTATGTCCACTTGCCGGGCCGATTGGTTACTAGGCTTACCGCTTTACCATATTTCGCGGTATGTGGCTAGTACTTTCAAACGCTTAGCCACCACTACCACACACTGTGACCTTAACAACTTTTATCAAAACAGACAGGGTAAACCTCCAGGTCATGATACTGCACATGACCCTGTCCATTATCCTTATAGTGATTGCAGAATAGTAAACACACAACTCCTATGTCGCGCGAGTGACAGGAAATCACTCGTCTTTTACTGGTCCTATTAAGCAGAGCATCTATGCGATAAGGACTCGGGTACAATACATTGGATTCCTAAGATCTTATGCAACTAGGGTTTCATTTGAACTCCTAGACGTAATGCAAGATATATAACATAATAATGTAATTGTAATAAATTGAAATACTGGGGTATGCATCGGGGCTTGCCTTCTTGAGTGGGGTTGAGGGCAGGAGTGTCAGAGACTTCCGAACTTTGGTTTGGGGCTTCAGTTAGATCCTCGGTGACGTTTATCGGGTCTTCAGAAAACCCTTGGTCTTGTCCCAAGACCAACTCGTAGTCTCCGTCGTCGAGCGTCGTTGATTCTACATGATATGCAATAATTTAAGTGAGATGATGTTTGAGTTTAAGATTTTACTTCACAATAAAGTTGCAATCTAAATAGTTAACACACATGAACTCACGCAACAAAGGGGGGGGGGGGTTTAGTCTTGAATTATCATTTATGATTATAGAGCTGGATTTACTAAAAACAGAAACTAAAACATTTGAATTTGAATTCAAATTTCAAGTTTAAATTCAAAACTTAGGTAACTAAAATTATAAAGTCTTGAAAATTTAATTGTAGACTACTTATCAACATATTAGATTATGACAAAAAGATCTAATTAAATAAGCATAAGGAATATGCTTAATTAATTTCAAAACATTCCAAATTTGAATTGCCCAAATTCAAAAGAACTTCAGCTACAAAATAGTGCAATGTTTGAAACTTTTATACAAGCTCACACATGGTCTATAGAAGTTACATACCAAAAATCACAAGAAACAAAGCTAATATGTAGAAGTTATGCATATTATACCCTTTTATCTTAAGTTTAAAATAGATTCAAAAATATTTAATTTCAAACCAAACTTCATTAATAAAAGTGGTAGAGTTTGAAATCTAGTTTCTAGGAAAATTGGTTTGACAATTTTTGGAATTTCCTACAATTTTCTATGAATTTTACAAGACAGCAGTCTAGTTCACATAAAATAATACACGAGTTTACACTGGGGTCCTTGGTAACTTGCACTGAGACCCCTAGAACCGATACAACTATCACAGATATGCCCTTGCCGGCTCTCGACGACGTCCGGCGTCCCTATCTCCGGTGTTCTCGCCGGCAGCGAGGTCTAGGCCGGAGATGTTCTGGTCCAGCATGACCTACAAGTCCTACGGTGTCCACCAGTGGGTGATATGCATCAATATCGACGACGGAGCACGGCCAGCGGCGAGGGGTGGTGGCGGCCGCATTGGGGCGTCGTCATTCCCGGTGAGGGGCCGGCGAACATGGGGGAACAAGGTGCACAGGAGCACCGGGGGAGTACGGGGGATGCTTGCCCCCAACTCAATTTGGACAGAAGTAGGCCGGAGAGGGGTGATTGACGGCGGGGTGGAGCTCGGGTTCTCACCGGCGGCGATGGCGACCGGCGTTCTGCAGGTTAGGGCGATGGAGGGTGATGAAGGGGTGGCGGGATCGCTTCGGGAGGATGATGTGGGGCTGATGGTGCTGTTGATCGGGGCGGAGAGGGTCTGTATCGATGGGTCGACGGGAGGCCGAGCGGCGGCGGAGGAAAGGGGCTCGCCGGCGTTGCGGTCTAGCGGTTCTGGTGAAGGAAAATGGGATTGGATCACTCGGTGAGCTATAGTGGATTGTGGGGGTGCTGATCGCACTTCGGATCGAGGATGGGGAGCGGTGGTGGGAGCTGTCGACGGTGAGCCGGGGTCGCGGAGGAGGTCCGGTGAGCAATGGCGATCGGGGCAGGGAAAAATTGGGCGGAAAGGAAGTGTGCAAGAGCTAGAGCGTGTGTTAGGGAAGCTAAAGGAAGAGCTCGGGGTCCAGAAGAGGATGTGATCAGGTGCAAGCAGGAGCTGGCGTCTCAGCAGCGTGCGTGGCGATCGCGGCGGCGCTCGGGCAGAAGCTCAGCGACGTGGAGGACGCACGGGCAGGCCAGCACGGGGTCGGAAGGGCGGCGACACAGCAGAGGGGTGACGCGTGGAACATCGGAAGGCAGGAGGTGGTGCAGGAGATGCTGCAACGGCGAGCGGCGGTGAGGCGCAGCTCGGGCAGATGGCAGGCGACGTGGTCGGGCAGGGAGAGGCCAGCGCGGGGGCGGGAAGCGGCGGGGCAGAGGTCGGGGTGGCACATGGCGAGGTCCTGAGCAGCGCAGCGACGGCAGGGGCGGCGCACATGGCCGGGAGAACGGTGGCGGCGTGCGGCAGAGGAGAACAGAGGGGAGGGAGAGAGAGGTAGACGAAGAGGGACCCGGTTGTAAAATCCAAAAAAGACAGGGACTTCACTGTAAAGCATAAATAACTTTTCAACCAGTGCTCAAATGAAGATGGGCTCAAAAGCAAAAATGTATGGTTTTTCAAAATGTACAACTTTGCTTTAAGGTTCATCCACAGAAGAGCTAAGGAGTTGGAGTTAAAATAAAATTTAGCAAAGATTCTAAACTTTATACAAACCCTATACTACAAATATATTCAAAGGGTAGTTTCACCTACTTTAGCGATTTAACACAAGTTTTTGACTTTTGCAAAATAACCCTCATACATTTGAATTCTACCCTTCATGTTTACCCATTTAGCACAAAAGGACCTTAATTAAAATATAATTATATAAGTAAGCCTTCTCCCTTAGCATTGAAATTTTTTTAAACACACTTTTACCATATTTTGCACATAACATCACACTAAAATTTAGGATGTGACCACACTAATTACCTGAGTGTCACACAACTGCCCCTGGAAATCGATTTGTAGGGGCGTCACCCCACCCGCCCCTACAAATGATTTTGTTTTTTTTCTGAAATTTTGTTTATATTATAGACTATAGCAAAACACATCCAAAAAAGTGAAACTTGTATACTAAGGTTTTTTACCTATATAACTTAAAAAAATATGAAAAGCATATTTGAGTGCATATTTAGGTTAAAAGTGTGGAAGCCACAATGTATGGGCTAACCACACTATTATCTCATACAACTCAAGACATACTTTGAAGTTTGCACACATCAAACAAAAGTGAAATTTTCACCCTAAGGATTTTGTGACCTGTAGAACTAGAAAAAAAATATAACAACCATATTTCAGCGTATATAATTGTTAAGAGTGTGGAAACCACAATATATGGCTCACCCATACTAGTATCTTGTACAACTGAAGCCATACTTTGAGATTTGCATACCCTTATGTATTAAATGTTCTGAAATATGCTTTTGCACATTTTTATCTTGTTCTATGGGTAAAAAAACTTAGGGTACAAATTTCACCTTTTTTATATGTTTTGCTATTTTTATGATTTAATTTATTTTTCAGATTAATTTTGGAAACAATTTCTACCATAAGTAAAACAAAATAGAAAAAGAAATAAAATATATGTCTCTCTCCTATATGTGAAATTTCATCAATATGTAATGAGACTAGAATATAAAAATTGAGTCCAAGTATCATTAGTAAGTGTCGTATACATAATTCATTCAGAATACATTGATGCATGAGACATTAGAGAGATTATATGAATCCAAAAATAATTTACTAGCCGCATATTTAAGCGGTAACAATTCTCGATTCTCCGTCCTTACGTGCCCATGGCTTGTCGTCTTTTCTTATGGGCTTGCTACAGTAATCTTCATCTTCTATGGTAGGTCTATGAAGAGGTTCATTTCATCGTACTGATTATATTCTTCCACATTGTCGATACCATCAACTCATATGATATCTTATTTTCCGGGAACAACAATGTGCTTTGTCTTCTTTGCGGGATCAGGTACATACAGTACCTATGCGACCTGTGAAGCAAGTACCCATGGATCGTCTTTGTAACCACTATTGTTGAGGTCAACAATCGTGAGCCCATAGCCGTCCACCTCAACACCTCTTGGGTGTTTTACCCAACGACACTGAAACACTGGAATTTGTATATTGGAACCATAGTGCACTTCCCATATATCATCTATGATGCCATAGTATGTGGTACTTTGGCCTGTTCTCTCGTCTAAGGCCTTAGTGCGAACAACACTGTTTTGAGGCACGGTCTTCTTATCCTTTATGGAAGTATAAAATAGATATCCATTAATATCATACCCTTGCCATGGTGTGACTTGGCTAGATGGGCCAGCTTCCAATCTTTCGATCGGTTGTTCTTCCACGGTCTCCCCATCTGGTAGATCCATGTCCTTCAACCATGCAGTCAATCGACGCTTGTGCTCTCTCATGATTCAATCATCCGAGCGGCCATTACTTTCTACACAAATCATGCTCAAGTGTTGATCGACTAAAGGTGTCATTATTGTGAGATGCTGCAAGATGGTATAATGTGCTTGTTGCACAGCTTTGAAATCCTTGTCAGTGAAGGTTTTCCTCTCAGCTGTGCCAACGCCTTCCAATCTCCCCAAAAAGCATGGAACATGCAAACCAATGCCTACTTTATCATTTAGGTAACCTAGGCAACACTTGATAATTTCCTCGGTACTGTATCCCTCTACCATGGACCCCTCAGGGTATGCACGATTCAGTACATACCGGTTTAGAATGGACATAAAACGCTCCTACGTCTATATTTCATGTAGGTAAAGTGGACCAAGTGCTCGTATTTGGTAGACCATGTGAATCATTAGGTGTTCCGTTATATCAAAATATCCCAGAGGGAAGCACATCTCAAGCTGGGCCATAGTCTCCCCAATAAATTCTTAAAGATCCTGCAATTCATCTTTGCCGATCACCTTATGAGAAATCTTGTTGAAGAAGTAACACAACCGAGTGATTACCATCTTCACGTATACTGGTTTGATCGCTCTGATTGCAATAGGGAGGAACACCGTTAGAAACATATGAGAATCGTGACAGTTATAGCCGCATAGTGAGAGGTCTTTCATCATGACTAGTTTCCTTATGTTGGATGAGAAAAGACATGGGACTCTGATCCCCCATAAGCTCTCGCACATTGCCTTCTTCTCATCATGTGTCAAGTTGTAGCTAGCTGGGGAAAGTTCATAACTTCAATTCCCTTTATCCACAGGGTGAAGATCTTCTCTTATCTTCATGGCTACCAGGTCTTGATGTGACTTCAAGGTATCTTTTGTCTTTGCTAATGTCTCCAGAAGGAGCCCAATTGTGTTACCAAACACATTCTTCTTCAGGTGCATACCATCGATTGCATGGCGGACCTCAAGATCCGCCTAATACGGCAAGTACTTGTAGAACATGGACTGTTTCTTGAATGGTACACCTTCGTTAGGTGCCTTATCTATGTTTCTCTTCTTCCCATTTTTCGTCATCTTCCCATAGGTGACCTGGATGGTCCTGACCAGTTTTAAAATATAGTGCCCGTCTTGTTTTACTGCAGCAGAATGTAACTTAGGCTTGCCATCAAAAAAATTGTAGAACTTCTTACTTCGGTACCGATGTCCTTCCACCAAGAAACGCATGTAACCAAGCTACCTTTCTAGAACCTTCCAGGAAAGATGATACGATGTCATCCACACAGACCGAGCATCCCATCCCCCCTTTGACCTGTGTTGAAAGGACAAACAAAACCTGGTAATCATGGATGGTGACGAAGATAATGGCTCTTAGACTAAAGGGCCGCCATGTAAAACCATCAATGATATTAGAGTTTCCATCTCTCGCATTAGAGGCTCAAGAAAAACATTTATATCGATGCTAGGATGCTTGGGGCCTTGTATAAGGATCGATACTTTCTCTTCTGGCACAACCATGCACGCAGGTTGTACATCGTCAAGATCACTAGCCATGTGCTGTGAGTGCTAATTCTATCACCAAATGGATTCATTCCATCCATAGTCAATCCAAATCGAACATTCCTTGGGTCCTTTTCAAATTCTAGATAATATTGCTCATCGAACTTCTTCCATTGGCGAGCATCAGCAGGATGTCAGAGCTTTCCGTCGCCCTTCTTCCGGTTATCCGAATCCTACCACCCCATCAATTCAGCATCCTTTGGGTTGGATAATAAACGTCTCAGTCAATCGGCAACTAGGAGATACCACATAACCATTGCAGGAATTCTGCTTTGCTTCTCAGAAATGCCTAAAGTAGTGTATGCTAGCTCAATAGAGGCAACACTGTCAGACTTGGGGCCACGGGACTGGGTACATGATATAGTTTAAAGAGGTTTAAGAGATTAAGTCCGTCTTATCTCTTATTCATCTTGTTTATCTTTTATTTATTCCGTTTAAATAGGAGATAAGGCTAACTGATATAGGGGGAATCAACCCGAGATATGTTCTGGTACGATTCCTTAGCTGGTGTTGGTTAGTATCTTTGTAACCCTGCCCTCTTGGATATATAAGGGAGGACAGGGACCCCTCTCAAAACACGATCTCTAGATCATTCTACACCAAAGGCAATACAAATCACCATACAAGATGTAGGGTGTTGCGCATCTTGCGGCCCGAACCTATCTAAGCTTTGTGCTCCTTGCACCTTCGAGTTCCTGATCTCGGCGTCTCCTCACCCAAAACTTACCACCTTGGGTATATCCCTCGGTGGGCAACCGGTTAAACACCGACAGCTGGCGCACCAGGTAGGGGAGCACGTCGAAGATCCATCGGCGAGCTCGATGGCATCTTTCAAATTCATCAGGTCAGTTCCCTCCTGAGGTACGACATTCGTTTTTGGCTCATGGGTCTGCATCGCAGATGGTGTGGGCGATTTTTGGCGATTCCTCGTTGACATGAGGCCAAAGGTTTCCGCTGCGGATCCCCGTAGCGACCTCGACAAGTTCGTCGACAATTTCAACAACTTGTCGCTCCATGCTTCTGCAACAAAGATCGAGGCGGAGACTGCTCCAGGCTCGACTTCATCCAGTGTTGCAGCAACTTCCCTTGGGTTGGACTCGTTCCAATCTAGGGATCTGCATAGCCGATCCCAACTCGATTCATGCAAACTGGCCACTGATCTTCAGGAGGCCAATGTCTCTGGGTCCCTCTCCATGTCAGAGAAGGACCTGGATTTTCTGCTCCTAAACGGAAAGCCTGAAGCCACCGCATGTCGGGGGGCTTCGGGTTGTTCTGGTACCGGCGATCTGGTGATCACCTCCTTGCCGGAGGGGCGCATTGTGCATTGGAGGGGCATGGTGCTCTCTGATCTACTCGAGGCAGAGGGTCGACTTGTGGCTCACCTCGAGCCCTTGCCCTTTCAAGAGGGCAGGCCATTGGCTACCGCGGCGAAGGGGTCAACTGAACTAGTCAACGCAAGCTCTCATGAGCTTTCCTCCCGCCAGGTGCTAATGGCGGAAGAAGGCGAGGATGATGGGGATCTTCCCATCATCAACTTTGAAGCGATCTCTGAAGATGAGATCACGGCCAACGCCGGCAACGAGAACGACACCGATCGTGAGGCGCGGAGGGCCAGGAATAGGGCCTGCACAATCTGGCGGAGGAGGGCCAACGAGCGTAGGTGGTCTATGCATCGCGAGCTTGATCCTGAGTTTGCTACCGTAAGCGAACGGGGTTTCAGGACTCCGGTGGCCAACATCGCCAGGGTGACGGCCATCCTCGAGCGCAGTCATGATCCGGATATGCGTCAAGCACTCCTTTATGCGCAGAGGGCCTGGATCCAGCTGGATCAGCACAACCCGGCGTCCACCATCAGGGAGGAGCGCGTGGGTGAGAGTAGGAGCCAGGCTCACAGCCGAACGGCTGGAGGCCGTCCTCGACACCAGCTCAGCAACGACAACGCTCACGGGAGCTAGGCCCCTGGCGGGAGGCAGCAACCACCGCAAGGGGGTCATCCGCGACAAGCCAATCATCGACTTCCTCCAGAAGACTTGCGCCAGCATATCAATGAAGGTCGCGACGCGCAGACCGTGATTTCCTCCCGGCGCAAGGTCCGCGAAGAAGTCGAAACTGAAGGTACTGACTGTAGCGACCGTTTCCCTGCTTTTTCTGCACGTTTCAGCAGCTACAAGTATCCAGAGGGCTTCAAACTGATCGGCATCACCAAGTATGACGGCAAGCAAGCTCCTCAGCAGTGGCTCCGTTGCTACTCCACGGCCATTGAGGTCGCAGGGGGTTCGAATATCACCAAAGTTGTCTACTTCCCGATGGCTTTGGACCCTGCGCCGCTCACTTGGTTGGAAAGCCTCAGCAACAACTCAATTGACTCCTGGGAGCGCCTCAAGAAGGTCTTCATCAACAACTTTCAGGGAGCGATCGCTCGTGCAGGTACTCATCACGATCTTGCTCAGTGTAAGCAGGAACGTAATGAGCTTCTGCGGTCCTACACACATCGCTTCTTCGATTCCGCGCCACCATCACGAACATCTCGAAGGATGACATCATCGATTGTTTCTACAACGGCATCACCGACCCAGGCATCTACAGGGATTTCGGGTAGAACAGGCCGAAGACTATTACGGGCCTTCGTGATATGATGCACGATTGGTCCGAACAGGAGGAGAAGATGCGGGAGCAGTTCCCATGGCGTCAAGATAGCAATCTGAGGCGCCCAAACGACAACCGCAACGACAAAGGCCAGCGGACTTTTTGGGTCCACCCCGAAAATGAAAGCCAGATGATATCATCGCGGCTATCGATCATCCGTCGCGGGGCAAGAAGTCAACGACGCAGGAGGAGTTCGAGAAGCTCCTACAGAAAAAGTGCCCATGGCATCCAGGTGCCAACCTGTGGCAGAACCAACCTGAATTATACCGGCTCAAGTACGCGAGTCCACTCCAGAGGGCTCCAACGGGCTTCAAACGGTATAATCCCTTGGCCTGTCGGGTAACGTCCCGATAAACCACCGATACACAGGATCAAATAAGGTTACCTCACACGAAGGTGAGTCCAGAGATACAATCACCAGCACATTTTACATCACAGAGAAAATTACATTACAAGGGTTTCCAAAAGAGGTGCGAAGTTTCAAATTTAGAGAAAAGATTACAAACGGTTAAAACTATGGTTTTTAGCAGCGGAAAACATACGCGATGATTACAACACGTCGTTAAGACGAATGTCATGCTAAGCCCGGGCATGACATCACTCGATATCACCAGTGCTGGCCGGGGACGGATTCCATTCCACGGACCAACCTTCTGTAAGAGCACAGGGCCAAGGCAAGGGAAGAGTAGGGTCTTCAAGACTTTACCTGCAAAACATATAACTAGCAAGGTTGAGTATACTAATACTCAGCAAGGCTTACCCGGGATTGGGTATACTTTAGCCCATAACTAGACTCATGAAGGCTTATAATAGCTCTTGGTTTGGTTTCAGCTGAAAAGCAACTAAGAGTAGATCCTTATTTTCAATTTTTAGCTTTTAAGCTCTATGTGATTATCCATTCTAGATAAGCACCTATAACTAAGCAAGCAAGGTAGAGCTCTTTATCTCAACCATCAGTATTACTCATCATATAGTTGCTCTTGTTACTCTGTGTGATAAAGGGATCAAGCAGTCTCAATCTTCGTGAGAGGCGGACGATTCTGAATCGAATTTAACCTTGCAAGGTAAACCTAACTCACACGCTTGGAACACCACAGGGTCGTTCCGAAGCAACCATTTACCTTTCATTCCGACTCGTGGATCAGAGCCACCACAAGCGACTGCAGGAACATACGCACATCACTCGTGCAGGACATACGTCTGTAGCGCGACTACAAAACCCGTATTCCTAGTCGCCCTTGCAACACGTATTTCCTCAGTCGAACATAAGTAACCAGAAGAAGCAAATCGAGTGGTGGGAGGTATGTCCACTCCTCGGGCCGATTGGCTACTAGGCTTGCCGCTTACCATATTTCGCGGCATGTGGTTAGTACTTTCAAATGCTTAACCCCGATCGGCACACACCGCGACCTTATCAAATTCAACAACACAGATGGGGTATCACCTCAATCATGATACCTCTCAAAACTCCCGTCCGTCATCCTTATAGTGATAACAGGAATGTAAACATTACAATTCCTATATCGCGCGAGTGACAGGGAATCACCCGACTTCTACCGGTCCTATTAGCGAAGCATCTATCCGTTAAGGACTCGGGAGCATTACATTGGATTCCTAGGATTCATGCATCTAGGGTTTCACTTCAATTCCTAGACTTAATGCAAGATATAATATGATTAGACATAGATTGCAGTGTAAATAAAGTAGTGGGATATGTCCGGGGCTTGCCTTTACTGGTGGGGCTGGGGTTAGTCAAGTTAATAATGTCCGAACTCTGGTTCGGATCTTCAGAGAATTCCCTGACGAAGTTCTTAGAGTCTTCAGAACAATCTCATTCTGGTTCCGGAATCTGTAAGAATTTCCACGGCTTGGTCCACGATCAGCTTGTAATCTCCTCCAGCGAGAATAGTCGATCTATATGATATGCAAGAATGTAGAATTAAGGAATGCATAGCCTTTTTATTTTATTTTACAATAAGTTGCAATCCAAAAGATTAACACTCAAGAACTTATGGTGCAAAAGAAACTTAAACTTTGAATCATAAATATTCAACTCATGACTATAACATTAATTTAATTGGAAACAAGAATTAAAATACTTAAATTTAAATTTAAAATTGAATGTAGACCTTAGATAATTAGGGTTATAAAGTTTTGAAAACTTAAACACAGATCAATTGCATATTTAAAGATTTTGATCAAAAGATTTAATTAAATAAGCTTTACTGAAAAGACTTTAGCTAATTTTTATATAAAACAAATGGAATTGATCCACTTATAAGAATTAAATTATAAAACAAGATTAGGTTTGAAAAGTCCACATTACTTCACTTAATCTATGGAGATTGTTATTGTATATTAAAAAAAATCATGGTCACAAAGTTAACATGTTGAAAAAAAAATTGGAACTATGGATAGGATATTATACTTCCATGTCTTAGATTTAACATAGATTCAAAAGTATTTTGTTTCATATCAAACTTACTTAATAGAAGTTGTAGAGTTCAAAATCTAATTTCTAACAAAACAAGTTTTGCTAATTTTGGAATTTCCTACAATTTTCTATTGAATTTATAAGCCAAAAATATCACTCACATGAAATAACAAACATCCATCTACTTCTATTCTAAACACAGCACAAACTATCTATTTTCAGAACATGGCCATGAAACAAAAGTGATAGAATTTGAAATAAAGATTCAAGTCCAACTGGTTTTACATTTTTTTTAATTTTCTAAGGTTTTCTAGGAATTTTCAAAGTTCAGCACATTGGAAAGGGAAGGGAACCAAGATCTTTCATTTAAACCCTCGGAAAGAACTGAATCTTCGCGAACAGGTCCCTCTGCCATTGCCGGCCGGAGCTAGCTCGGTCTGGGCTCTAATCCGGCGAAGGGGAGGCTCGGGTAGCAGGGGAAAGGGGGTGGGGAGCGAGAGGAAACCGCGACATACCCGTTTGAGGGCTTGGCCGGGCTTGGGGAGGCCGGGAAATGGGTCGCCGGCGGGAGGCAGGAGCGGCGGCGGCACGGTGGCGCGGGGAGTCGAGCTGCGGCGTGGGAGAGGCGCAAAGGAGTGGGGAAACTGCTTCCAGGGGTCCCGGGGCGGCTACTTATAGGGAAGAGAAGATAAGGGAGGGGCGCCAGGCCGAGGTCCACGGCGGCGTGGAGGGGGCAGTACTGGCGGCACTCCAGCGGCCGGTGGCACGCGCGTGGCAGAGCAGGAAGGGGGCCACGGAGGCGGGCTAAAGCGGCGGGCAGGGCTAGGGGAGGCGTATGAGGGTGAGAGAGCAAGGGGGCTGCACTGCCGCGGCCTGATTTCGAGGAACGGCGGCGGCGGCGGTGAGCAGTAAATAAACCAGGGGAAACAGAGGGCCTGCCAGAGGAGGAAGAAAGGTTGAAGGCGCCAAGGACCTGTTTGCAAATTGCAAAATCTTCAAGGGCCTGAAAGTAAAGCTAAATTTCCCACTGATACAGGGCTCTAATGAAGAAATGACCAAAATAGAAAATGTGTAACTTTTCAAGCTCTACAACATTGCTTTAGGGTTTGAATTCAAAAACTCAAAGTATGCAACTTTATTTTGAAACTTTGGACTAACTTTAAATTTTATAAAGATTTGTCCTTGTTACATATTTTACACACAACTTGGGCCTAGGTGCAAGTTTTCAGAACTGCCAAGATTTCTTGCATTCCTATAATTTGGCCCCTAGTAACTTTTGAAAATTACTTTGGTAACTCATGCATTTTGCACAAAAGGACTCATATTTTTATAAAATTACACATAGGGTCTTGAAGAAGTCGTACGACTGCAATGAGGAGGCAATCCAGTATGCTTCGACTACTCGCGTGCCAGATGCTTCGGGAGAAGTACTCGCGGCCGTGCAGCAGCTTTCTCAGTCCAGGCTGGAGATCCCCTCCAAGAAGGCCAGCGAGTCGAGCATCCAGTGGACTGATGACGTGGCTCTCAAGACGATCCAGCTTCAGGAGGGAGATTCATCTAAGACCGATGTCATCGTTGCGGGCTTAGGTGACAAATAGGAACTCGCGCTCGTCAGCTTCCTTCGGGCCAACCGAGACATATTCGCGTGGAAACCAGAGGATATGCCAGGGGTGCCCAAGGAGTTAATCGAGCATGCTTTGAATGTACACCCAAAGGCTACGCCTAAAAAGCAACGCCTGCGAAGGTTTGCTCACGATAAGCGTGAGGCCATCAAATGGGAGATCGCTAAACTTCTCGCGGCTGGATTCATTAAAGAAGTAATCCATCCAGAGTGGGTAGCGAATCCCGTTCTTTGCCCAAAGGACCATTTTGGGCTGCCGCGCATTGACCAAGTTGTCGATTCGACGGGCTGGTTGTGTCCTTCTTTGTTTTCTCGATTGTTACTCAGGTTATCATCAGATCACGCTCAAGGAGGAAGACCAACTCAAGACCGCATTCATTACCCCGTACAGGACATAGGCCTACAAAACCATGTCCTTCGGGTTGAAGAACGCAGGAGCGACCTATCAGCGTGCGATCCAGATGTGCTTTGCGGATCAGCTGCACCGGAATGTTGAAGCCTATGTGGACGACGTGGTCATCAAGACCAGGGAGTCCAGCGACTTGATTGCAGATTTGGAGAAAACATTTAGCAGTCTGCGCAGATTTCAGTGGAAACTCAATCCTACCAAGTGCGTTTTTGGAGTATCTTCAGAGAAATTGCTCGGGTTCATTGTTAGCAACCGGGGCATCGAAGCCAACCCTGTAAAGATCACGGCCATCACTGATATGGGGGCTTCGGCCACAATCAAAGATGTGCAGAAGTTAACAGGTTGTATGGCGGCCCTGAACAGGTTCATCTCCCGACTCGGGGAGAGAGGACTACCCTTCTTCAAGCTCCTGAAATGCCAAGATAAGTTCCAATGGACGGAGGAGGCCGAGCGGGCCCTGCAGGATCTGAAACATCACCTTCAGTCACCTCTGATCCTTACAGCACCATTGCCAGGGGAGGATCTACTACTCTACATTGCGGCAACAACTCATGTTGTCAGCAGTGCTATTGTAGTCGAGCGAGGCGAGGAAGGCCATGCGTTTGGAGTGCAGAGGCCTATCTACTTCGTCAGCGAGGTCCTCTCCGAATCCAAGGTACGGTATCCAGCTGTTCAAAAGCTTTTATATGCAATCTTAATCACATCAAGAAAACTACGCCATTACTTCGACGAGTACAAGATCACTGTGATCATGGATTTCCTGTTGGTGGATATTCTTCATAATCAAGATGCCACGGGGCGTATATCCAAGTGGGCAGTGGAACTGGGGGCTTTGTCAATCGACTTCAAGCCACGCACTGCAATCAAGTCACAAGCTCTAGTCGACTTCATGGCTGAATGGAGGGAGAATCAAGTCCCAACTCCAGTCGACAAGCTAGAGCACTGGACCATGTACTTTGATGGGTCCCTCAAGCTTGACGGCAGCGGCGCTGGTGTTCTGCTTATTTCTCCACGAGGTGAACAATTGAAGTATGTCCTTCAGATCCTGTGGGCGGTATCCAACAATGAAGTCGAGTATGAAGCCTTGCTTCACAGGCTTTGTTTGGCGGTATCACTAGGGATCAAGCGACTACTTGTGTATGGCAATTCTCTTCTTGTCGTTCAACAAGTCAACAAAGAATGGGACTGCAACAAGGAGACGATGGATGCTTACGTACAGGAAGTGCGCAAGTTGGAAAGAAAATTTTCTGGCTTGGAGGTACATCATGTGTTGGGGAGCACAATGTTGGCGCAGATATCCTGTCCAAGTTGGGGTCAACACGTGCTCAGGTCCTGCCGGGAGTTTTCGTCCAGGAGCTCAAGCAGCCATCCATCAAGTCTTCTCTGTAGGTAACCATCGACGCGGGTCCCCAACAACCCGATCGAGAGGTTATGGTGCTGGAGGAGGACTGGCGAGAGGTTTTTATTGACTTCATCCGAGATCAAAGGCTAGCAGCGGGAATTGACGCCAGGAGCGCGGAGGCGGCACGCGTCCTGCACAGAAGCAAGGGTTTTGTCCTGGTCGATGGCAAGCTCCATCGGCGAGGAGCTCGGTCAGGAGTTCTCATGAAGTGCGTCACAAAGGAAGATGGTTACGACATACTACGGGAGATCCACGAGGGCGTCTGCGGAAACCATGCAGCTTCAAGAACGCTGGTGGGGAAAGCATACAGGGCCGGTTTCTGGTGGCCCACTGCAGTGACCGACGCGGAGGATCTCGTGCGCAGGTGCCAAAATTGTCAATTCTTCGGCAAACAGACTCATGTTCCAGCCCATAGCCTCATTACTATACCGCCATCCTGGCCTTTTGCTTGTTGGAGCCTCGACATGATTGGGCCCTTCACAACGGCGCCAGGCGGTTTCACGCATATTCTGGTGGCTATCGACAAGTTTACCAAGTGGATTGAGTACAAGCCGATAGCCAAGCTGACACCAGATCGGGTTGTCAACTTCATCTCGGATATTTTTCACCGTTTCGTCTTCCCCAACACCATCATCACGGACTTGGGATCAAATTTCACGGCCAACCAGTTCTGGGAGTTCTGCGAGAATGCTTGCATCGAAGTTAAATATTTCTCGGTCGCACACCCAAGGGCCAATGGACAAGTCGAAAGGGCGAACGGCTTGATAATCGACGGCCTCAAGAAGAGACTTTATGATGAAAACAGCAAGAAGGGAGGCAAATGGGTGCATGAGCTGCCACATGTCGTCTGGGGGCTTCGGACTCAGCCGTCCAAAGCCACGGGACAAACGCCTTTCTTCCTCGTATACGGATCTGAAGCTATTTTACCAGCCGATATCATGTGGAAGTCTCCAAGGGTCGAAATGTACAATGAAGGCGAGGCGGACGAGGCGAGGCAGTTAGAGCTCGATTGTGTTGAAGAGGTTCGCTGCACCGCTCTTGTTCAGTCAGCCCGATACCTGCAGGGGATCTGGCGATATCATGATCGCAACGTGAGGTAGCGGTCATTCAGCGTTGGTGATTTGGTCTTGCGTCGCATCCAGGACGAATCCGGCCTACACAAGCTCAACTCAAGGTGGGAGGACCCGTTCGCCGTCAAGCAGGTTACAAGGCCAGGGTCATATTGACTACAATGTCCCGAGGGTCAGGACATCCCGAACTCCTGGAACATCCAGAACCTGCACAAGTTCTACCCGTAAGAAGATGCCTGGTGATAGCTGAATCCCCGGGGTTTTAGAAGATCTCTTTTCCTCGAATCAATTCAGAGGCTATGTGCCACGAGATTCGGTTTGTACATCCCTTTACGAACACAAGGAGGCTATTGTCATGAGCAGTACTTGTATAAATTGACTTCTTGTCGTGAATGTTACGGAGGCTACGGCCACGATCATATCTTATTGACTTCATTTTTTGACGGAACCCTCCGCTCCACCCAAATCCTCTACACATCGACTTCCGCCGCGACCTTGGATGATCGCACGCAACAGCAGTAGCATTTTCCCCAACATAATCGATCCGATCGACTGGTTTATACCCAGTTTGTTGGATGAGCTCGTACAAAGAGCTACCTCGACCACATCCTGACTAGTGGCACCCAGGGTAGTCTCGTTTTTGCCAAGAGCAGGGCAGACCAGCGGCGACGCCCACATTTGCTCCCAACAAGTCCGATCCGTCCGTCCGGGTCTTACCTAACTTGCGGAGCGCGCTCATGAGGAGCGACCCTGACTACGTCCAAAGTCGATGCACTCGGGGTAGTTTTGCCTTAAGCATGGCAATCGCGCGACGATGCTCGCGTTCTTTTCTAACAGTTTTAGACCCGCGACTTCAGGTTGTGGACAACTTGTTAGATAAGTTCCAACATGGAGCTAGGGCTACCTTTAGGGTCGTTGCACCCAGGGTAGTGTCTACTACTTAGTCTTTTAAGCCTGGATTCCAATTCAGCTAAGGCACACAAACAAGTAGAGACATCACAAGAGACCATATATACAAGGAAGTGAATACTTGTTTTTAGTACCCTAATCCTGCATTACACTTTGAACTATACGTTCTGATACAGGTTGGGCTTCTAGGAGGTATCTGTCAAATTGATCCTCGGTGCAGTCCGCCGCCATTCCTTGAGCAAATATTTCCAGCTGCGCGTTTGGCAGGAAGGACTTCACAATCGCGAGGGCGTTGTTGACGCATGTGACAGGAGCCTCAGAGAGGAATTTGAATACTTTTTTCGGGGCCTCACGGAGCCGCTCTAGCAGGGGCCGAGGGCTTGTTTCGCTTTCTTCCGGTGGATCCACCATGTCCACCAGCTCCCGGGCGGCCCCCCTGAGGTTTTTGAGTTCTTTGCCCAGCGTCTTGATTCGCTGAAGGCCGTCGACGAACTGTCGCTCAGTGTCACCGATCACCTTCTGCAGCCTCTCGACGTCATCTGTACGGCGATAGAGCAGGTTCTTCACATCAGTAAGTAGCTCTTCTTTACTCATTAAGATTCTCCTAAGCTCTGTGGTGGAAAGCTTTTTAGAATCCAGGATGAGTCATACAGTGCAAGTACCCGAGGGAAGCAATGGCTTACCTTGGTGCACTTTCTTTTGCTCCTTGAGCTGCTCCTGGTGCACATGCTTTTGTGCCTCGAGCTCCTTCTTCTGTTCCTCGAGTTGTCGCTGGAGCTCAACATTGACTTTCTTGAGATGCAAGTTCTCCGTCCTCTCGTTGTCAACGCGTCTTTTCAGGGCAGCAAGTTCTTCGCGGTCACTCTCCAGGATCTTCAGTTTTTCTGCTTGTTTCTAGGAGTGGGTGATCACACTCTGCATAAGGAGGGAAGTTCGGATAAGCAACTCGACATAGTTACCAGCAGAAAAGTGTTCAGGTCTTACCATGGCAAAGTCATGCGCCTTCTTGAGATTCTCTATATTGTCGTCTGTCAGCAGCGGGTCACCTGCCAGGTCGGCGGCGACGGCATCTCGATAACCTGACCCGGACAGGAGCAGCTCAACGGGTCTCCGGGAGGTTCCCACGGCTACTTCAGAAGGCGGATGCTGAGCACCTGCAATCACAAATATTCTCAGCATACAGCATGCGGATCCTGGCAGCTAGATGGGGCGGTCAGATGCCTACCTGTGCCATCCATTGGAGCGGCACCATGGGCCTCGACTTGGTTCTCGCCACCGGCCCCGACCTCGACTTGTCGGAGCTCGGGAGGTGGCTGGTCGGGCAGCGTCATGTCTGCCCCGGGGGCTGGCTCCGCGGGCGCTGACCCTTCCGGGGCGGACGGCTCGGGGGCTGGCGCAGCGGTGACTAGCCCCGCGCTTGAGGATTCCTCTCGGGTCGAAGACCCGAGGGCTGGGGTAGTCGAAGCTGGTGTCAGCTGGAGGTCCGCGGCACTTGCAGCTCTAACGAAGTTGAACTCAGTCAACACACAAGTCAAAAGATCAAAATATTTATTGGGCAACCAGAGGCAGACTTACAGTATAGATTTCTTCTTTATGGCCCTTTTCATCCGCACGGCCTGTCGTGGCGTTTCCGCTGCAAGCGGCAGGGTTTCAGCAGCCAATGGCGCGGTCCCCGCCACGGCAAAGGTGACGGCTGCGGCGGCCGACGGAGCTGTTTCTCCTCCTTCAGGCTCGGCCTGGGAGGAGGAGGCGGAAGGACTACAGGAGGACATTGTAAGTACGACACAATATCAACGTATAGCAATACAACAAAGCAGTAAGCTCTTACCGGGCAGATTCGAGTTCCTGCGCCTTTCGTTTGCGCACCAACCGACGGCCTTGCGGCACCAGCGGCAAAGCGCCGGTCAACTACACGCTTTGCTTGGAGGAGTTGTCCCGACGCGCTTCTCCCTTAGCTCCCTCCTCCGACTAGGAGCTCACATCCCTGGCGGATCCGCTGCTGGGCAGAGCTGCAGCAATGCGAGTCCTCTTTGCCTCAACAGCGGCACTAGGGAGGAGGTGGTCCGGCCGGGGGATGTCGGGTTGCGAGTAGCTGCGGTACAGCAATATGTGCCCCTGCAGAAGGTTCTTCAGTTAAGTAATGGAGTAATAGAGGTTGTTTTCAATAAAAAGAAGTCGAATACTCACCGGTTTGGGCGGATTTCGCGCGGAAAACAATGTTGGCACATACGGCACGGTGTCCACGTCTATCAACACCCGCTGAACTTGCTGGAGCGCGGCTTCATCTGACAATTCCTCTGCGCACATGCGAGAAGGATCAACGGGGCCTGTGTACTCGAATCCCAGGCGATGGTGTTGCTGGATTGGCTGGACGCGGCGTTTGAAAAACGTGAACATGACGGAGGCACCGGTCACTCCCTTCATGTTCTGTGCCTCTATGATGTCCAGTAATTCCCTGACTTGGTCCATGTCTCCACCGGAAGGTTCAAGATTCCATTCTGGCCTCATCACAGGCGGTCTGTTTGATTTTACTGGGAGTTGGGGAGCGTGGTTCTCGATATAGAACCAGTGATTCTTCCACCCGGGAAGGTTGGAGGGGAATTTGTATGTGAGATATTTGTCGCCGGCCTGCTGTTGCAGTTGGATGCCGGTGCCCCCCGCAATGGAAAGGTTCTTGGATGTGGGCTGTGGTTTAATGCGGAAGAGGAAGCGGAAAAGATCCCAGTGGGGTTCAATTCCGAGGAATGCTTCGCAGAAATAGATAAAAATTGAAATGTGACAGATAGAATTCGGGTTGAGGTGATGAAGCTCAAGCCCGTAGAAGGCCCCAGAAGAAAAAACAAGAAGGGAGGGCCAATCCCCGTTCGGCAAAATGGAGAAATGTGACGATTTCGTCAACATTTTCCATGGGGAAAGGTTCACGGTAAGAGGGGTGCCAGTTGACGAGGTTCTTTTCTTGCAGCAATCCCTCGGAAACTAGTTTGTTTAGATCATTGAGGGAGCACTTACTGTGTGTCCACTCCATGGTTGATGGCTGCGCTTCCTTCTTCTTCCCTTCGATCTCTGACTTCTTTGGTGCCATCTCCGATTCGCTTGCCACGAGATACTCGGGGGCTGCGGGGAGAGGGGTGGGGAGATCAGGGAGGGGGATTTCTTTGGGGGGATGGCGGCGACGTTTGGCTCTGATTGGGGATTTTGGTGGCTCTTGGCAAAATGCAGATTGAAAGCACAGTTTTTCTCACTGTTGCCGCGGGGTTAAATAACCAGCGGGGTGGGGAAAAGTTACTGTTCCGAAGTTCAAGAGCCATTTTTTAGGAATATTCCAAAGATGAGGGGTCATTTGGTGGACTGTTTGGATTAAATATTCGATTAATCATTTTTTCAGGGCCAATTAGCTCGGAAAAAGAGGTTTTTCGAATTCGTGATCTAATTTCCATCATTTGTATCATCACTTTGGTAATCTCTCAAGTTGTCATTTTTTAGCTTGCATGCCACGGTTTTCGGATCCTTATCTCCAAACTTGTGGGATTTGGATTTAAGGCTCGGGGGCTGCAGGATACGTGGCATCGACTACTTATTTTTCAAATTTCTTTGAAAGATAAGGAGGTTTATAGACTAATGGGACCCTCAGCCTGATTCTCCGATTCAACCTAAGGCTCGGGGGCTACTCCATATGGAGTGCGATTTTTAAATCGCACACCATAATAAAAATTCGGGGCATGAGCATCTCATAGCTTCGATGCAGCCAAGCAAGTACTCGAAGAAGGACTTCAACATGAAGCTTCAGAAGAAGTCGAAGACTGCTTCGAAGGTACTCGATGAGCTTGCAGTACTCAGCTACGAAGAGCTCGGGGACTTGTCAGACCCGGGGCCACGGGACTGGGTACATGACGTAGTTTAAAGAAGTTTAAGAGATTAAGTCCATCTTATCTCTTATTTATCTTGTTTATCTCTTATTTATTCCGTTTAAATAGGAGATAAGGCTAACCGATACAGGGGGAATCAACCCGAGATATGTTCTGGTATGATTCCTTAGCTGGTGTTGGTTAGTATCTTTGTAACCCTGCCCTCTTGGATATATAAGGGAGGATAGGGACCCCTCTCAAAACACGATCTGTAGATCATTCTACACCAAAGGCAATACAAATCACCATACAGGATGTAGGGTGTTACGCATCTTGCGGCCCGAACCTGTCTAAGCTTTGTGTTCCTTGCACCTTCGAGTTCCTGATCTCGGCGTCTCCTCACCCAAAACTTACCACCTTGGGTATATCCCTCGGTGGGCAGCCGGTTAAACACCGACAAACACTATCCTTGCACCCTTCCTCTTCCTTTTATTCCCATCACCTGGACCTTTACTGTCGCCACCACAATAACCAGAATTATTTTTGTATCGACTAGGAGAACAAACAGGGCATTTCCATATATTTGAAAGTATACCCATGATACAAAATATAATAATTTGGACATGCATGAATTCTTTCCATACCTATCGTAAACGGACTGACAAGCTTGTTTGCTCGATAGGTGTTGGCGGGTACTTTATTTGGCTTTAGAAGCAACCAAGCTAACATACGCAGAAAATCATTGAAACTACTATCTGACCAACTGTGCTTAGCCTTTAGAGTCAACAGTTCAAGTATGAAATGAAGCACGGTCCAGTATTTCGGACATCCCTTTGATCGCTCGTATATATTTTCCTCCGCTGATTTTTTCACCGTCTCGAAGTTTTCTAACCCCTTTGCAGTACCTACCAATAGCTCTTCTTTTGTGTGGCGCAACAACTGGCTAAGTAAATCACCATCATCAAGTTTGTCATTACTACCATCATCACTATCACCATCGATGGTCCCCTCACCGACACCATCACCATTATCATCACCGACATCGGCACAAAATTCATCATAAGCATCAAACAATCTATCAAACGCGTCATCTTGCCATGATACATCCAGATCATGTAATTCTCAACAAAACCACTCACTAACACATGCGATCTGATTGTAGTTGTGTCGCTGTATACTCTCATATTCTTTCATGTTTTGCACAGGCAAGGTATCCTCTGTGCTTTCTAATTTCTTGCGTTGTTTCCGCAACTTGAATGAATTTATTAAGTTCTCCAAGAAAATAGGCATCCGCCCTTCATGTTTTGCACATCCATGTCCTATCCATCTATGAACATCAACAAATAATTTAAATGGATTAAAATGGGCTCTTCAATAATTTTGAAAATATATACTTTATATACGCGTAGATATGCATGTGTGTAACTATAGAAAAAACTCAATTGATTACTTAGAAATTAATGAGGCTAAAACATAAGGATTAGGTCCAAATGATTACGTAATCTTGTTCTCCTACTAAAATAATATAACTTCATCCAAAAATTTGAGGCAAATAGAGCCCCAAATTAATGTCCATAAATAAATACTTTATATATGCGTACATATTGGAAAATTTCAATTTAACATTTAAAAACTAAAAAAACAAAACCCAACCTATTATTGAACAACTAAATTTTGTTAAAAAAAACTAACATGCACGTGTGTAAATATAGAAAAAAATATCAAATCTTCTTCTCTCTCCTCCATGGATCTAGGTATTTGTTTACTTAGGAATGAGACTAAAACATAAATTGGACCCAATTTATTACATAATGTTGTTCTCCTACTAAAATAACCTAACTTCATCCAAAAGTTTGAGCCAAATGGAGCCTCAAATGGCAAATCCACACCATGATCTAGATCAAGCAAGAGGTAAGAGAGCTCTATTTGAGCCTTAAAACTATCCAAAAAGCTTAGAAAAGACATAGTATTAGCATCAACGAACCTTATAGAGCCCCCAACTCCAAGAGAATCAAGTTTAAAACCTCCCCTTCTCTTTTTCCCTTTTTTTGAATTTTCAGGCAGCATCTCCCCCGAGCAAGCAATGGGTTGTCGGGAGGTGGAAGAATGGTGGGACCCAGATTTTTATGGGCATTTTTAGGGGCGGGTGCTGTCGCTAAAATGCATTTCCAGGGGTGGGTGGCGCCACCATCCGCGCTTGAAAAAGGGGCCCATTTTTAAAGGCGGGTGATGGCGCTACCTGCCCCTGGAAATTTCCTCTTTAGGGACGGGTGACGCCATCACCCACCCCTGAAAATAGGGCCCTTTTTTCAGGGTTGGATGATGGCATCACCCATCCCTAAAAATGCTTTTCCAGGGGCGGGTCAGCTGCTACAGTAATCCCACTCCTTTTATAGGAACGGGTTACATTTTAACCCGCCCTTGGAAAAAAATAGGGCGTTGCTATGAATCGTTTTTTAGTAGTGGTGGGAGCACTTATAAGGTTGAGATCGTTTTAGGAATTTTGATTTTGTTCTTAATTAAGTAATAAATGTCGACCAAGCTTAGATTTTGCTTCAATGCATGGATCTTTTTAAAGGTTGCATTAATAAGTGACCGATGGTGCAGTCCATTGTTATACGAGCCTTTGCTGGGAATTCCACAGTAATTCTTGGTTGGTTATACTATCTTGTTCATCACTTTGCTTCAGCCGTAAGAACATGTCCAAACCATATATAGTAGAACGACAAATGGCCATTGGAGAAAATTCTTGAGGAAAATAATAAATCATCATCCACCTGGAAATAACTCTTGGACAAAGTCCAAAGTCTCTTGTAGTGTTTTCTCTGTGGTGCTTTTACGAAAAGTGAAATCCGGATTGAGGGAGTGTGGTTGATCGTGTTGTAGCGGTGGATGCTATTAATTGTACGTGGGAGCAATTAAGATTGGTAAAAACGGAGAGCATGTTTGGCAAGGCTATCTAACTTCACTGAACCAGCTTTTCCTTGATCGAGCTGAAACCCTTTGAAAAAATGTTTGCTAGAATGGTTTCTCCTCTTTTTTCATAAGTGGATGAATGAGGTGCTCCCTTGCCTATTTGATTTGGTTGTGCAGATGATGAGTTATATGTTTGACCTCAATTTCTAATATTATTTCATATATTAATGAAGAGAAATTAAAGATAAACTAATAATTAGTGGCTTGTTATATAGTAGAGTAGTACTTTCCCCGTCCCAAATTATTAGTCATTTTGGTTTTTCTAGGTGTATAGATTTTATTATGTATCTAGATATATGTTTGTCAGACCTGGGACTACGGGACTTTGTACATAACGTAGTTCATACAGGAATAGGGGATAGGACATGTCCTATACCTTATCTATGTTGTACTTTACTCGCATGCGAAGTATAACTAGACGATACAGAAGGAAGCTACTCCAGTTGTACTCGAGTACGATTCCTAGGTTAGTGTCGGACTAGGATTCATGTAACCCTGTCCTCCCGGATATATAAGAGCGGGCAGGGACCCCTCAAAACACAACATCAACACCTAAGGCAATACAAACCACCAAACAAGACGTAGGGTATTACGCACATCGCGGCCCGAACCTGTCTAAACCTTGTGTTGCTTGCACCTTCGAGTTTCTCATCTCGGCATCACCCTACCTAAAACTTACCACCTGGGGTATACCACTCGGTGGGCAGGCGGTAAAACACCGACAGCTGGCGCGCTAGGTAGGGGTGCGCATCGAAGATCTACTGGCGAACTCGATGGCTTCGTTCAAGTTCACCAATGCCGTGACCCGCCAGGGCACGACGTTTGTTTTCAGCTCGTTGGTTTGCATCGCAGACGGCGCGGGCGATTTTCGTCGGTTCACCATCGACGTCATGAAGCCGAAGTCTCTTGCAGCAAGTTTTCATAGCGAGCTTGACGAGTTCGTTAACAATCTCGACGACTTGTCGACCCATGGCTTCGCCAGGAAGACCGAGGAGGAGTCTGTTTTCAACGCGACTCCGCCCCGAGCTGCAACAACCACGCTCGGATTGGACTCGTTCCAATCTGAGGACTTGCGTAGCCGATCACGACTTGGTCTCCGCATTTCGGCCACTAAACTTTAGGAGGCCAACAATTCTAAGCTCCTCTCTGCATTGGAAAAGGACTTGGACTATGTATTCCAAATCGGAAAACCCGAAGTCACCGCATGTCAGGAGGCTGCGGGTTGCCTTGGTGACAATGGTCTGATGATCACCTCCACTCCAGAAGGCCATTTTATGCATTGGAAAGGCATGAAACTCTCCGATCTACTCGAAGACGAAGACCGACTCGTCGCACATCTCGAGCCCTTGCCTTTTCAGGAGGGCAAGCCATTAGCAACCATGGCAGAAGAATCAATCGAGCTAGTCAAAGCGAGCTCCGATGAGATCATATCACGCCAAGTGCTGATGGCGGAAGAAGGCGAGGACGATGGCATCTCACCCAATGAAGCACTTGACATGATATCCGAAGACGAGGCCACAGCCAACGCCGATGACGAAAATGACACCGAGCGTGAGGCACGAAAGGCCCGGAACAGAGCCCACACAGTCCGGTGAAGGAGGGTCAACGAGCACATGCGATCTATGCATTGTGAGCTAGACACCAAATTCGCCGCCGTGAGCGAGCAGGGCTTCAGAACCCCTGTGGCTAACATCACCAGGGTAACTGCCATACTCAAATGCAGCAACGATCCAAACCTGCGCCAAGCACTTCGCTACGCGCAGAGGGCATGGATTCAGCTCGATTAACAAAACCCGGCGTCCGTCATCGGAGAAGAATACGTGGGCGAAAGCCGCAGCCAGCCTAACAGTCAAACGGCAGGCGGCCGCCCTCGACCTCAGCGGAGCAATAACAACGACAACGCTCGTGGGAGATTGGCGGGAGGCAGCAGCCACCTCCAGGAGGCAACCCACAATAGCCCAATCATTAGAATCCTCCAGAAGACCTGCGCCAGAGAATCAATGAAGGACGTGATGCGCGATCCATAATTGATTTCAGACGCAGAGAGCGTGAAGTAGCCGATCCAGAGGGTACCGACTGCAGTGATCGCTTTCCCGCGTTCACAGCACGGTTCAGCAGTTACAAGTACCCTGAGGGCTTGAAGCCGATTGGGATCACCAAGTATGATGGCAAACAAGCTCCTCAGCAATGGCTACGATGTTACTCTACCGCCATAGAAGTCGCAGGAGGCTCCAACATCACCAAGGTCGTCTACTTCCCGATGGCTTTGGACCCTACACCGCTCACATGCTGGAGAGCCTCAGCAACAACTCGATTGACTCCTGGGAGCGGCTCAAGAAAGTCTTCATCGACAACTTCCAGGGGGCGATCATCCGCGCAGGTACTCATCATAACCTTGCTCAGTGTAAATAGGAACGCAACGAGCTCCTACGGTCATACACATGCCATTTCTTCGACGTGCGAGCCACCATTGCGAACATCTTGGAAGAGGACATTATCGATTGCTTCTACAATGGCCTCACCGACCTAGGCATCTATAGAGACTTTGGGTGGAACAGACCAAAAACTGTTGCAGGACTTCGTGATATGATGCACGACTGGTCCGAGCAAGAGGAAAAGATGCATGAGCGGGTCCCGAGGCGCACTGACAACAACCTGAGGTGCACAAACGACAACCATACTGACAAGAGCCAGCGGGACTACTCTGGTTCATCCCGAAAGCACAACCCAGACAACCTCATCGCGGCTCTGGATCATCCTTCATGAGGCAGGAAGACAACAACGCAGGAGGAGTTCGAAAAGCTCCTGCAGAAGAAATGCCCATGACATCCAAGTGCCAATCATGCGGCAATTGATTGCTACCACCTCCGGAGGACATTCAACAATCCCAGCAATAACAAGAAGAACAAGTCAGCGGGTAAAGAACCCGAAGAGGACGACCAAGGGGACAAATCGCACAACACGAAGTTCCAAGATGCCTCGAATACCATCAACGTCATCTTCTGAGGTGATGAAGAGTTCAGTTCCAAGAGGGAACAGAAATTGCTCCTCCGAGAAATCATGTCCATCGAGCCGGCGGTACCACGACCACTCTAGTGGTCGGAGGTCCCCATCTCGTTCTCACAAGACGATCAGTGGACCAGCTTCTCGGAGCCCGGTGTGACAGTTGAAGTACCTGTACGCTAGGCACATAATTTGTTAGTGTGAAGTATGTGCTTGTTAGTGTAAAGTTTGTATGTGTTTATGTGAAGCTTTTGAAAATTTAAAGTGCAAGTAAAAAGGGTATTTTTGTAATTACAGAAAAACCTAGGGTTGTTTTTGCAAAATGTATTTAGATAGGAGGTAACTTCAAAATAAGTGAAGGGTGGTTTTTTAAACAAGTTTTTCCTACTTTATCCCCTGTAAGAAAAATATATATATATTTATCCAAAAGTTTCATTTGAAATGTATGTGTTGAATTGTGTAAAAGTTTGGGTAAAATGGTAAAAATAAGGGTGTTTATGTAATTTTATAAAAGTACAAGTCCTTTTGTGCAAGTAGATGATTTACAAAAGTAATTTTCAAAGTTACTCTGGGCTAAAGTGTAAAAGGTGCAAGTCATCATGACATGTCTATCCAATCATTATGACATGTCTATCCCATCATCATGACGTGTCATAAATGCTTGCATTTAGGTCCTGAAATTTTATGAATTACACTCTTAGGACAAAAGCAATTCAAATCCAACTTTTGTTCAAAATTTCACGTGTAAAGATATAAGTTTTGAGTTTTTGAACTTGGGCCCTAAAGCAATGTTGTAGAGTTTGAAAAACTCTCCAACTTTCGTTTTGGGCATTTCTTCATTAGGGTTTTAGATTAATGGGAAATTTATGCTTTATAGAAAGACCCCTGCAATTTTCTAAAATTACGCATAAGTCCTTGGGAAGTCTCTTTTCCCCTTCTCCTCTGTTTTTCTTCTCCCTGGTGCTTCCTTATCCTCTGCCGGTGCCATCCCCTCTCTCTGGTCTCCATCCCGGTTTCCCCCTTTCTCTCTCCTCTATGCGGCAGCAGGCCGGGCGGATCCAGGCGCTAGCTGCGGCTCGGCCGGCGTGAGCGTGCAGCGCGGCGTGCGCGAGCGGCTGGCGCAGGGCCGGCAGCACGCGGGGCGCAGGCGCACGGCTCGGCGCGGCGGCGGAACCGAGCGGCTCGCGAGCGGAGGCGCGCGCGGCGCGGGCGAGCGGAGGCGCGGCTCGGCTTGGGCGCAGAGGCAGGCCAGGCGCGCGGGCGGCGCGGAGCGCGTAGAGGCGGGCGCTAGCGCGGGAGCCGGAGCGGCGAGTGAAGGAGCGGGGCCCGGGCGGAGGCGAGTGGCCCGGAACGAGCAGGCCGGGCGCTGCGTAGGAGCAAGCCGGCGCGGGACGACAAAGGCGTCGCTGGAGCATGGCCGCGGGCGCGCGTGGACGCGGCGTAGGCGGCACCAGTACAGGGCGCACGGGAGGAGAGGCGCTAGCGCAGGCGCAAGCGAGCCCCGAGCGGCAGGCGCGGCCGCGGCTCCAGGTGGGCGGCGCTGAAGCGGAGCTGAGCTGACGAGGGCGCGGCAGGCGCTGGAGCACAGGAGCGTGGGCGCGCAAGCAACGCAGGCTGTGGGGCGGCGCGAGCAGCACTGGAATGCGTGTGTGGGCGTTGGAACGGCACGGCAAGACCGCGGCCCACGAGTCCGGCAATGGCGTGGAGGAGGAGAAGTTGTGCAGAGCGATGGCGTGAGCGGCACGCGGGATCAAGCGATGGCGTGCGCGGGGCGCAGCGCAGGCGACGACGTGAGTGGCACGTGGGTGGTGCGTGCAGGAGCCGTGCGCCAGGAGAGGTAGCCGTGCAGGGCAACGACGTGCAGAGCGATGACGTGCAGGGTGGCGGCGCGCAACGCATGGTGGTGTTTCCGCTGGGCGAGCTCAGGCCGCGACCGAGTTGGTGTGCCGCAAGGTCGCGCGCGGTGCGGGAGGAGCTGCAGTGCGGCGGCTGCGGGCGGATCCGCACGGGAGCAGCGGGGTCGCGCGTGATGGATGTTGGAGGCTGTCGAGGAGAAGGCAGCGGAAGGCACGGCCCTAATACAGGCAGACCACGGTCCTCACGACGGCGGAGGTGTGAGTATTGCGTGGCGAATCGGAAGGGGAGGCTGCGGAGCGAAGGCGGAATTCGGGGCAGGAGTAACGCGACGCGGGTTCGACGCGCAGCGCAAGACCGGCGGTGGTGGTAGGCCGGCCCTGATGGCGTCACAGCAGGTAGCAGGTGGAAAGGCGGTGGAGTTACAAGACCCGGAGGTCCGAGCGGAATTGAACCGGCATGTTCGCGAGTGCGAGCGGGAGTGTTCTACCGATGCCCGGCTCGGCTCGATTCCACAGGCGAGTGTGCGTGCAAGACAACAGGCCACGCGCGAGCAGGTTAAGAGCCAGCGGTGTGAGAGCAGTACAGGGGCAGTACGCAGGAGATGCGACCGAGCGCGGCGATCCTGCGGGAGGCTACGCGGGTGTGCCGACCGTGTTTCTGCAGCACACGCGCGTGAGCAGTGGAGACTTAGCTCGTGAGCAAGGAAACCCTGAGGTTTGCAGAAGAATCGGCATAGCAAACCAATTCGGCTTTATCGTCTCGTCCCAGGGGTCCACAACGTCCAGCAGTTCCTATTCCTCATCAATCGTCCGAGCAAGACCACAACACCTCAAGAAAGCCTGTGAACCCTCTTATCGAGCCTCTTCGGATCCCTTCGCTGAAACATCATCGCCGTGGCAAGCCGACTATCATCGCCACGGATCACGTGAGGAATATCTCTCCAGTTATCTCCCACCCACTGCAATTTCCGACAACTTCTTCGTCACCCACGGAACCTCGTCACCGTCGAGCTTTTCTCATCGCCGATCCTGTTCATCACGGGAATTCACTTTCCATTTGTTCTCCTCCACAACCAAGGCTACCCCGAGGTTTGCCCTGACTCATTGACTCTTCCTAATACCAGCAATCCCTTTGTCGGAATATCATCGTTATCTTCCTATTCTCTGTTTTCCCCGACCAGGGACTTAATTGCTTTGAGTTAGAAAGTTCTAGGGTATCCTTTGTAAAATTTCCAAAGCTTTCTTTATTTCAACTCAGTGAACTTCGACATTTCATAGATTTTAGTAAGAAGTTCATAAAAATACAAAATCAGTTTTATTTGATTCTTTAGGTCAAAGTTCACAAGTGTATGTTGTGATTTTGAGTTGAAAGTCTTTGAAGTGTGGTCTAGGTTAAATATTAGGGAATGAATGCTTTATTTGTACCTTATGTGTTAAGCATGTGTTGTAGCTGAAACGTAAATCATAAGATTGTATGTTTTAAGTAGAGATGTGTGATATCTAGTTAATCTTTTCACACGAGTACTCATATCCTTGCCATCAAGACTCTATCCTTGTCTTGATTGCCGTTTCCTTAAGGTCCTTTCGTATAGGATCCTTGTTAGTTCGTGTGTATTTGCTGCTTAGCCAATACATCTCTGCAGCTATACTTCAGCGTCGGCTATCGGCTAAACGTAAATCATAAGATTGTATGTTTTAAGTAGAGATGTGTGATATCTAGTTAATCTTTTCACACGAGTACTCATATCCTTGCCATCAAGACTCTATCCTTGTCTTGATTGCCGTTTCCTTAAGGTCCTTTCATATAGGATCCTTGTTAGTTCGTGTGTATTTGCTGCTTAGCCAATACATCTCTGCAGCTATACTTCAGCGTCGGCTATTAGCTCAGCCGCTAAGCATCCGTTTCCTTTGAGTCTAGGATGTTTCTGTGTAACAACTGTCAGCAGATGCATTTCTTTTGATATGCTTCTACCATCGGCTGGTTAGCTGATACGGTTGTTATCTTTCTAATATCGGCTACTGCAGATACAATTCTGTTGTTCTGTCCTACATCAGGCTGCCACATAGCCGATCAATCTGAGGTGCACACACAATCTTAGGGTTCTTGCTATCGGCCGATCCAAACCGATTCTAGTTGTTTTCCATATCGGTTATGGCCGATCAATCCTTAGTTTTCCCATCCTTACCCACACACTTCTATCAGCTGATTTATCAGCTAGGAAGTCGGCTATATACCTATCAGTCACATACCCTTAACCCCACTCCAATCGGCTGTACGTCGCTCAATTATTGTGCTGACGTAATCAAGTCGATACAACCACACCTAGTTACCTAGGATAACACTTAAGCACATCTCAGTTAAGACACAGCTGCTTTAGGAATCATCCCTCTACTAAAGTAATCGATGCTTTCATCGATCAATTAGGGAACCGATGCACCTTTCAATCGACTAAACCTCTGTTGTTTCCAATCGGCTCTGTTGTAATCTTCAACGAGTAGCCGATTCTAATTAGTTGTCCACCTAAAGCTCTATCTAAGTTTAGTTTCAGATCTTTTTGGTTGTTATGTGAATAGTGTGTTATATGAGTGCTGGATTGCAACTGTATTGTGAAGTAAGGTAGTTTTATGAGCACACTTTGAATGAAATGTTGCATTGCATGTAGATACGACTACTTCCACAACCGGTACCTACAAGATCTCCCAGGAGTCTGCAGAGGATGTTCCTGAAGACCAAGTGAATGTCACAAAGGGATTATTTGAAGCCCCGAACCAAAGTTCAGATGATCTTAACTTTACTGACTTCAGTCCCACCAGTAAAGGCAAGCCCCGGACATATCCCACTACTTTATTTACACCACAATCTATATCTATTTATATTATATCTTGCATTAAGTCTAGGAGTTGTAATGAAACCCTAGATGCATGAATCTTAGGAACCAATGTATTGTATCCGAGTCATTATCGCATTAGATGCTTTGCTAAATAGGGCCGGTAAAAGTCGAGTGATTTCCTGTCACTCGCGCGATATAGGAGTTGCTTGTTTATAATTCTGCAACCACTATAAGGATGATGGACAGGGTCATGTGCTGTATCATGACCTGAAGATTACCCTGTCTATTTTGATAAAAGTTTTAAGGTCGAAATGTGTGGTAGTGGTGGCTAAGCGTTTGAAAGTACTAGCCACATGCCGCGAAATATGGTAAGCGGTAAGCCTAGTAACCGATCGGCCCGGCAAGTGGACATACCTTCCACCACTCGATTAATTTGGTTTTTCTCATGCACCGACCTGTGGGATTACGTTCTGCGTGGCAGACAGGAATATGGGTTTTGTAGTCGCGCTACAGACGTATATCCTGCACAATTGGTGTGCGTACGGTCCTGTAAGTCGCTTGTGGTGGCCTATTCCACGACCCGGAATGAAAGGCAAACGGTTGCTTCAGAACGACCTGTTGGTGTTCCAAGCGTGTGTGTTAGGTTTACCTTGCAAGGTTAAATTCGATTCAGAATCGTCCGCCTCTCACGAGGATTGAGACTGCTTATCCCTTTTACCACATAGAGTAAGAAGTGTAACTAATGATGGAACAATCTTGATGGATGATAATCTCTACCTTGCTTGTTTAGTATAGGTGCTTACCTAGAATGGCTAATCAAACTAGAATCTGAAAGCTAAAACTTGAAAGTAGATTATACTCTTTGTTGCTTTTTAGCTGAAAATAAACCCAGAACCTGTACAATGCCTTCATGAGTCTAGTTATGGGCTAAAGTATACCCAATCCCGGGTAAGCCTTGCTGAGTATTAGTATACTCAGCCTTCCTAGTTATATGTTTTTCAGGTAATGTCTTTGAAGACCCTACTCTTCCCCTGTCTTGGTCCTGTGCTCTTCCAGATGGTTGGTCCGTGGAGTGGGATCTGTCCCCGGCCAACACTGATGATACCGAGTGATGTCATGCCCGGGCTTAGCATGGCATCCGTCTTGACGACATGTTAGGAATCGTCACGTATGTTTTCCGCTGCTAAGAACCTTAACTTTAACAGTTTGTAATAATCTCTCTGAGTTGAAACTTCGTACTACTTTTGGAAACTCTTGTAATGTAATTCCCTATGATGTAAAATATGATGGTGACTGTATCTCTGGACTCACCTTCGTGTGAGGTAACCTTATTTGATCCTGTATTCGGTGGTTTATCGGGACGTTACCCGAGTGGCCAAGGGGTTACACCGTTTGAAGCACGTTGGGGCCCTTGAGAAAGGACTTGCGTACTTGAGCCAGTGTAATTCAGGTTGGTTCTGCCACACCCGGCAAATTCCCCCTGGTCCTGGACCCGGTGGTGGCAGAGGTCAAGCTCACCAGAGTACTCATCGATGGCAAAAGCGGTCTCAACCTCATCTTCGCCAGCACGTTGAGAAAGATGGGCTTGGACTTAACGGACATGCTTGTCCCAAGAAAGTCTCCCTTCTACGGCATTGTCCTAGGCAATGCAGTGCATCCGCTTGGCATGGTGGTCGTTCCAGTCACCTTCGGCACGAGGGAGAACTACCCTACCGAGTTCATCAAATTTGAAGTTGCCAACTTCGAATCTTCATATCATGCCATACTGGGCAGGCCGGCACTGGCCAAATTCATGGCAGTGCTGCATTATGTTTATTTACTTCTCAAGATGCCAGGACGAAGTGGGGTACTCACTCTCTGAGGCGACTTGAAGAAGTCGTATGACTGCAACCAGGAGGCCATCCAGTACACTTCAACTACGCGTGTTCCAGATGCTTCAGGAGAACTACTCGTGGCCGCGCAACAACTCTCCCAAGCCAGGCTGGAAATTCTGATGAGGAAGGCCAGCCAGTCGAGCATCCAGTCGACCGGTGACATGGCCCTCAAGACGATCCAGCTACACGAGGGTGACTCATCTAAGACCGCTGTCATCGGTGCAGGCTTAGATGAGAAATAAGAAATCACGCTCGTCAGTTTCCTTTGGGCTAACCGAGACATATTCGCATGGAAACCAGCATATATGCCAGGGGTGCCCAGGGAACTGATCGAGCATAGTCAAAGTGTACACGCACAAGATGTGCCCGAAAAACATCACCTTCATAGGTTTGCTCTAGACAAAACGAGGCAATCAAAAGGGAAATAGCTAAACTCCTCGAGGCTGGCTTCATTAAAGAAGTAATCCATCCAGAGTTGGTAGCAAATCCTGTCCTTGTAAAGAAAAAGAACAATGAATGGAGAATGTGTGTTGATTACACCGATCTCAATAAGCATTGCCCAAAGGACCACTTCGGGCTACCGCGCATTGATCAAGTTGTCGACTCGATGGCGGGTTGTGTACTCCTCTGTTTCCTTGACTGCTACTTGGGGTACCACCAGATCGTGCTCAAGGAGGAGGATCAAATAAAGACCGCATTTATCACCCCGTTCGGACATATGCCTACAAAACTATGTCTTTCAGGTTGAAAAACGTGGGTGTAACCTATCAACGTGCAATTCAGATGTGCTTCACTGATCAGCTACATCAGAATGTTGAGGCCCACATGGATGACATGGTCATCAAGACCAGGACTCCTGACGACCTAATTGCAGACTTGGAAGAGACGTTCGATAGCTTACGCAAGTTTTGGTGGAAGCTCAACCCAACAATGTGCGTTTTCGGAGTACCATCACGGAAATTGCTCGAGTTCATCATCAGCAACTGGGGAATTGAAGCCAATCCTATGAAGATCATGGCCATCATCGACATGGAGGCTCCGGCCACAATCAAGGATGTGCAGAAACTAACAGGATGTATGGCAGCCCTGAATAGGTTCATCTCCCGACTCGGGGAGAGGGGACTACCCTTCTTCAAACTCCGGAAGCACCAAGACAGGTTCCAGTGGACGGAAGAGGCCGAGCGGGCCCTGCAGGATCTGAAGCAACACCTACAGTCACCTCCGGTCCTTACAGCACCACTGCCGGGAGAAGATCTACTACTCTATATTGAGGCAACAACTCATGTCGTCAGCAGTGCCATTGTAGTCGAGCGCGGTGAGGAGGGCCATGCGTTTGGAGTGCAGAGGCCCGTGTACTTCATCAGCGAGGTACTCTCCGAATCTAAGGTACGATACCCGGCAATTCAGAAACTTCTATATGCAATACTGATCACATCAAGAAAGCTGCACCATTAGTTCGATGAGTACAAGATCACTGTGATTATGGATTTTCCGTTGGTGGATATTCTACACAATCAGGACACCACGGGATGTATATCAAAATGGGCAGTGGAACTGGAGGCTCTATCAATCAACTTCAAGCCACGTACTGCAATTAAGTCTCAAGCTCTAGTCGATTTTATGGCCGAGTGGAGAGATAACCAAATTCCAACTCCAGTCGACAAGCTAGAGCACTGGACCATGTATTTCGATAGATCTCTTAAGCTCGATGGTGGAGGTGCTAGAGTCCTATTTATCTCTCTGAGAGGTGAACAACTGAAGTATGTCCTCCAGATCCTTTGGGAGGTATCCAATAACGAAGCCGAGTATGAAGCCTTGCTTCACGGGCTCCGTTTGGCGATATCACTAGGCATCAAGCGACTACTTGTATACGGCGATTCACTTCTGGTCGTTCAGCAAGTCAACAAACAGTGGGACTGCAACAAGGAGACAATGGACGCCTATGTACAAGAAGTGCCCAAGCTGGAAAATAAATTTTCCGGACTGGAGGTTTATCACGTGATACGGGAACACAACATTGGCGCAGATATACTATCCAAGCTAGGATCCACCCGTGCACAAGTCCCAGCAGGAGTTTTTGTTCAGGAGCTGAAGCAGCCATCCATCAAGTCCTCACCTCAGATAACCACTGATACTGGCCTTCAAAAGCCCGATCGGGAGGTTATGATGCTCGGAGAGGACTGGAGAGAAACTTATATCGACTTCATCCGGAACCAAAGACTACCAGAGAGGATGGACGCAAGAAGCACAGTGGCAGCTCGTGTCATGCGCAGAAGCAAAGGTTTTGTCCTAGTCGACAATAAACTCTATCAGCGTGGCGCACGATCAGGTGTACTCATGAAATGCGTCACGGGAGAAGACGGCTACGACATACTGCGGGAGATACATGAGGGCATATGCGGCAACCACGCAGCTTTAAGAACGCTAGTTGGGAAAGCTTACAGAGCTGGTTTTTGGTGGCCCACCGCAGTGTCAGATGCTGAGGACCTGGTGTGGAGATGCCAAAACTGCCAATTCTTTGGCAAGCAATCTCACATCCCAGCCCACAATCTTATCACCATACCGCCATCCTGGCTATTTGCCTGTTGGAGCTTTGATATGATTGGGCCATTTACAACGGCGCTAGGTGGTTTCACCCACGTATAGGTAACAATTGACAAGTTTACAAAGTGGATCGAATACAAGCCGATAACCAAGCTCACACCAGACAGAGTCGTTGATTTCATCTCCAACATCCTGCATCGCTTCGGCTTCCCGGACACCATCATCATGGACTTAGGATCAAATTTCATGGCTAACGAGTTCTGGGAGTTCTATGAAAATGCGTGCATCGAAGTCAAATACGTCTCCATTGTGCACCCAAGGGCCAATGGTCAAGTCGAGAGGGCGAACGGCATCATAATCGAGGGCCTCAAGAAAAGACTCTGATGAAAACAGCAAGAAAGGCGGAAAGTGGATACACGAGTTGCCACATGTCGTCTGGGGGCTCAGGACTCAGCCGTCCAAAGCCACAGGACAAACACCGTTCTTTCTTGTTTACAGCTCCGAAGCAATCTTACCAGCTGACATCATGTGGAAATCCCCAAGGGTTGAAATGTACAATGAAGGCGAGGCGGACGAAGCAAGGCAGCTAGAGCTTGACTCTGTCAAAGAGGCTCGCTGCACAGCTCTTGTTCAGTCAGCATGATAGCTACAGGGGATCCGACAATATCATGACTGCAACATCAGAGAACGGTCATTCAGTATAGGCGATTTGGTCCTACGCCGCATTCAAGATGAGTCTGGCTTACATAAGCTCAATTCGAGATGGGAAGGACCGTTCGTCGTCAAGCAGATTAAAAGACCGGGGTCTTATTGACTACAATACCCCGAGGGCCAAGACGTCCCAAATTCCTGGAACGTATAGAACCTATGCAAGTTTTACCCATAAGAAGACACGTAGTGATAGCTGTTCTTCGAATGCCAAGGCGGTTTTCTTCCGATTCAATTTGGAAGCTATGTGCCACAGAATCCAGAATGTAAATTCTCTGTCGAGATACGGAGGCTATAGCCATGTTAATGTTTTATATAAATCGACTTCTTGCCATGAGCATAGCTATCATTGTGATGATGATCGCATTTTTCCAAGCAGGCTAGATCCGATCGGATTCTATCTAACTCGTTGGACGGGCTCACATGAGGAGCTATATCGACTAACTCCAGGGTCATTGCACCCGGGGTAGTGTCTACTACTTAGCCTATGAACGAGGATGACAATCCAGAAATCATAAGGCAATGATTGTACAGACAACATTGACAGATATATTACAGGGAGAAGAGTACTTGTCTTTACAATATCTCGATCCTGTATTACACTCTCTACTATTTTTTCATCTACAGGCCTGGCCTCTAGAAGGTACTCGTTGAACTGCTCTTCAGAGCAGTCCGCAGCCGCACCCTGTGCGAGTACCTCTAGTCGAGCTTTAGGCCAAAATGACTTCACAAGACCTAAGGCGTGGCTAACACATGTGGTGGGGCCTCGGCGATGAAGCTGAGGACTTTCTGCGGAGCTCCGCGGAGTCGCTCCAGCAGGGGTCGCCCGTCTGCTTCACCGCCTTCCTGTGGATCCACCATTTCAACCAGCTGGTGGGCGGCCACCCTTAGGTCCTCCAGCTCCTTTTGGTGTTGTTCCTTTTCTTCGCCCAGCATCTTAATCTGCTAAAGGCAGTCAACGAACTGTTGTTCCGTATCGGCGATCACCTTCTACAGCCTCTTGACGTCATCTGTACGGTGATACAACATATTCTTCACGTCCGTAAGTAACTCTTCTTTATAAGTTAAGAGTTTCTTAACCTCTGCGGTGAAGATAATGTTTCAGAACACAAGACCAAATGCTAGAGAAAGTATTCGAGCGAGGAAAGGACTTGCCTTGATGTGCCTTTCTCTATTCCTTAAGCTATTCTTGGAGCTCAGAGTTGGACTTCTCAAGATTACGGAGATCGTTCTTGAGAAGCCATGTTTCACGTGTCCGCTCCTGCTTCAGCTTGTCGAGCTCTCTCTGAAGATATATGTTCTTTTGGTGTTCTTCCGAGATGCGATGATCCTTTGCTTGTAGCTCCCGGAGGCCACTCTCGACTGCCTTTAGCTTCTTAGATTTTTCTTGAGAGCATTTGGCCGCATCCTGTATAAGGGGGAAGATTGAGAAGACAAACAACTCGACAAAGCATAATGGCTGAAGAGCAGTCATGCCTTACTAGGGTAAATTTGTACATCTCCTTGGAGATCTTCTGGAAATACCTCATGTTGTCAGCCAAGAGGAGAGGATCATCCAATAGATCAAGGGTGATAAGGTTCTTGTATCCTCTCCCAGATGTCAATAGAGTTCCAGGGTCGCCAGAAGTACCCGCAGCCTCTTCAGTTGATGGCTGCGGAGCATCTGCAAGTTGAAAAGAGTTCAATAAATGAAGCCTACGATCTAAGCAGTTAGCTGCAGGAGGTCAGACACTTACCTGTGCCTTCCGCAGGAGCAGCATCGGTGGCCTCGACTTGTTCACCACCACCAGCACTGGTTTCAGTTTGTTGGGGCTCGGGAGGTGGTCGGTCAGGCAGTGTCGTGTCCTCAATCTCTGGTGGCGGCAGTTGTGCGCTTTCCGCTTCAAGTTGTTCGACTGGCGGCTCGGGGGCTGGAGTAGCCGAGATAGGCTCTAGCTCGTTCAACCCCAAAGCAGATGCAGTCCTAACAAAGCAGAATCGGATATATCATCAAACAAGTCGAAAAGAACAGAAGATCCATTATGAACAAGGAGCTGCACTTATAGAGAGGATTTCTTCATGCCGGACTTCTTCAGTCTGAGTGCCCGTAGTTTTACAACCACGGTACTTGTTGCCGATGGTGGGGTCACACCAGCCGAGGGTGCGGGATGTCCCGGCGAGGTGCCCGCCACGGCAACGGTTACAACCCCTGCAGAAGTAGTTGACAGGTCCGTCCCAGCAGTTTCTGCAGAACCACCTGCTGGAACATCATCCCCAGTGAATGCGGTCCCGACCACCTTTCGGCGCTTGGGGCCGGGAGGAGATGAAGAAAGACTGCAACACAGACAAAGTAAGCATCCAACAAACACAAGATAATTCCATAAGATGGTGGTCCCATACCTGGTGGATTCGACCATGTTTGCTTTGCACTTGCATACCACCCGACGACCCCGAGGGACTGATGGCAAGGCTTCTACCAACTCCACGGATGATCCAGAGGAGTTGTTCTTGTTCGTCTTCCCTTCAGCTGCCCTCTCCGCCTGGGGGCTCCCACTCTCGGTTGTCTCGCCGCTGGGCAGAGCATCAGATGCTTGAGCCTTTTTCACTTCAGCTGCGACGCTGGGAAGAAGGTGGTCCGATCGGGGGATGTCGGCTTGTGACGGATGTCAGTGTTTTACCAGCTGCCCACAGAGGGGTATACCCGAGGTGGTAAGTTTAGATGAGGAGACGCCGAGATCAGGAACTCGAAGGTGCAAGGAACACAAGACTTAGACAGGTTTGAGCCGCGAGGTGCGTAATACCCTACATCATGTATGGTGGTATGTATTGCCTTGGGTGTTGATGTTCTGTTTTGAATGGGTCCCTGCCCCCCTTATATATCCGGGAGGACAGGGTTACATGAATCCTAGCCCAATACTAGCCAAGGAATCGTACACGAGTACAACTCGAGTAGTTTCCTTCTGTACCGACTAGCTTTATCTCTTACTCATACGAGTAGAGAACAATATAAATAAGAGATAAGACAAGCTTTATCTCCTAGTCCTGCTTAAACTATGTTATGTACACTATCCCGTAGCCCCAGGTCTGATAAGCCCCCAAGCTCTTCGTAGCTGAGTTCTGCAGGCTTCTCGAGTACTTTCGAAGTAGTCTTCGGCTTTTTCTGAAGCTCCGTCCTGAAGTTCTACTTCGAGTACTTTCTTGGCTGCATCGAAACTATGAGGTGCTCATGCCCCGAATTACTCCTATGGTATGGTGTGCGATTAAAAAATCGCAGTCCATATGGAGTAGCCCCGAGCCTTAGGTTGAATCGGAGAATCAGGCTGAGGGTCACATTAGTTTTGAATCTTCCTTACTTACTTTTCAAATAAATTCAAAAAAAGAAGTAGTCGATGCCACGTATCCCGCAGCCCCTGAGCCTTGAATCCAAATCTCTCAGGTTTGTGGATTCAAAAGTTGTGGCATGCAGTGAGAAAATGTTCTCATGGTAAATAACTGGTGTGATGGTATGAATGATGGAACTTAGATCCTGAATTCAAAAAACCCCTTTTTTCGGGACAATGAACACTGAAAAAATGGTTAATCAAATATTTTATCTAAAAAATCCATCAAACGACCCCTCATCTTCCGAATATTCCCTGAAACAAGTTTGCAAGTTCGAGACAGTAAAACTATATCCAGTCGGTGGTTATTTAACCCCGAGGTAACGCTAAGTAAAATCTGTGCTTCCAATCTACTATCCACCAAGAACTTTCCAAATCCTCCAACCAAAGCCGCACTCTGACTTCACCCCCTTAGAGAACCCCAATCCAACCAAATCTCTTCACCCCTTTCTCCGCAGCCCCCGAGCAACTCGTGGCGAGCGGACCCAGAAATGGTGCCCAAGAGATCCAACGAGAAGGATGGGAAGAAGAAAGAGTCGCAGCCGCCGTTTGGGGAGTGGACTCACAGTAAGTGCTCCAACAACGATCTCAACAAACTTGTTTCTGAGGGTTTGCTTCAAGACAAGAGTCTTGTCAACTGGCGCCCTTCTTTTCACGAATCTTTTCCCATGGAAAATGTAGATGAAATCGTCACATTTTTCCATTTTGCCGAACGGGGTCTGGCCCTCCCCTCTTGCTCTTTCTTCCGAGGACTTCTTTATTTCCACGGGCTTGAGCTCCTTCACCTCAACCCGAATTCCATTTGTCATATTGCCATCTTCATCCATTTCTGCGAAGCTTTCCTCAGAATCGAACCCCATTGGGATCTTTTCCGCTTCCTTTTCTAGGTAAAGCCACAACCCACAGCCAAAAACCTATCCATTGTAGGGGGCGCTGGCATCCAGCTTACATAGCAAGCTGGCGATAGGTACCTTTCCTATAAATTCCCTTCCAACATTCCTGGATGGAAGAACCACTAGTTCTACATCGAAAACCATGCCCCCAGCTTCCTGAAAAATCTGGCAAACCTCCTATCGTGAGGCCAGAGTGGAACACCGAGCTCTCCAAAGCAGACTTGGACCAAGTCGATGAGTTGCTAGCCATCATAGCAGCTCACAAAGAAATAGGAGTGACCGGAGCATCCGTAATATTTTCTTTCCTCAAGCGTCGGATCCAGCCAATCCAACAACGCCACACTTTAGGCTTCGAGTACATAGGCGTTGAAGATCCCTCTCGGATGTTGCGCAGAAGAATTGATTGACGACGCCGCACTCATCCAGGTCAGGCGAGTGCTGTTGGCATGGATGCAGTTCCCTCCATCCCGCAATTGTTTTCTACGCAAAATCCTCCGAAACCGGTAAGTGTTCGACTACTTTTTGTTTAAAACAAGTTCTGCTGTTCTGCCACTACTAACTAAAAATCTTCTGCAGGGACACACAGAGTTGTACCGGAGCTATCCTTCACAACTCGACATCCCTCGACCGGACCACCTTCTCCCCAGCACCGCAGCCGAAGCGAAGAGAGCTCAAGCAGCCGAGGCTCTGCCTGGCAGCAAAACCACGGAAAGTGGGAGCCCCCTAGCGGAAAGTGTGACAGTTCAAGTACCTGTAAGCTAGGCACATAATTTGTTAGTGTGAAGTATGTGCTTGTTAGTGTAAAGCTTGTGTATGTTTATGTGAAGCTTTTGAAAATTTAAAGTGCAAGTAAAAAGGGTATTTTTGTAATTATGGAAAAACTAGGGTTGTTTTTGCAAAATGTCATTGGGTAGGGTAGGAGGTAACTTCAAAATAAGTGAAGGGTGGTTTTGCAAACATGTTTTTCTTACTTTATCCCCAGTAAAAAAATATATATTTATCCAAAAGTTTCATTTGAAATGTATGTGTTGAATTGTGTAAAAATTTGGGTAAAGTTGTGAAAATAAGGGTATTTATGTAATTTTATAAAAGTACAAGTCCTTTTATGCAAGTAGTTGAATTACAAAAGTAACTCTCAAAGTTACTCAGGGCTAAAGTGTAAAAAGGTGCAAGTCATCATGACATGTCTATCCAATCATTCTGACGTGTCTATCCCGTCATCATGACGTATCATAAATGCTTGCATTTATGTCCTAAATGTTATGAAATTTCACTCTTTAGGATAAAAGTAATTCAAATCCAACCTTTGTTCAAAATTTAACATGTAAAGATATATGCTTTGAGTTTTTGAACTTGAGCCCTAAAGCAATGTTGTAGAGTTTGAAAAACTCTCCAACATTCATTTTGGGCATTTCTTCATTAGAGTTTTAGATTAATGTGAAATTTTACTTTACCAAGAGGTCCCTGCAATTTTCTAAATTTGTGCATAAGTCCTTGGGAAGTCCTATTTCTCCTTCTCCTCTATTTTTCCTCTCTCTGGTGCTCTTCTTCTTCTTCCACGGGCGGTGCCTCTATCCAGGGGTTTTCCTCCCTGCCTTCTTCCCTCTGCGCGGCGTGGATCCGAGCCTAGGGGTGCCGAGCTCCTGCGCAGGACCGGCGATGGGATGCGCGGTTGGCGGCGTGCGGGCGCAGCGCTAGCAGCGCCTGGGGTGCAACTGCCCCGGGCAAGCGGCGGTGTGCAGGCGCGCGTGCGCGGAAGGGGCTGCGGCGCGTGCGGCGCTGGAGCGGCTGCGGCTCGTGCGACGCTAGAGCGGGCGCTCGGGCGGCGCAGGAGCGGAGCGGCGCTGGATCAGGCGCGGAAGCTGGTGGCGCTAGAGCCAGCGCGGGAGCTAGTGGCGCAGCGCAGGCGCGGGAGTGGAGCCCGGGACCAGGCGGCGCTGGAGTGGACGGCGCTGGCGCGCGTGATGGCGCGGCAGCTCGGGGCTGGCGGCGCTGGAGTGGGTGGCGCTGGCGCGCGTGATGGCGTGGCAGCTCGGGGCTGGCGGCGCCCAAGGGTCCCCTCCCCCGTGTCCTCCTGCGCAGGCGTGAGGCTACGGTTTCCTTCCCCGTGGGCGCAGCACCGGTGATGTTCGGGGCTCGCGGTGCTGGAGCGCGCAGGCGCGCGTGTGCGGAGGTGCTGCAGCGCGGCGGCTCAGGGCGGACCCCGCACGGGGGGTAGCGAGGCCGCGCGCAGAGGTGGTCTGGCGTGGGCGGCCGTGGAGGGCAAGCCCTGGTGCGGGCAGGTCTCGGTCCTCGTGGAGGCGGAACAGCGGTTATGGCACGGCGAGCTGGAAGGAGAAGCGGCGAAGCGAAGATGGCGGCCAGGCATCACGAGCTCGGAGGAGCCACGGTGCAGACAGACACGGCGAACTTCCTTCACCCATGCGGAGGTTGGGGCAAGAGCAACGCGGCGCGGGTTCGACGCGCAGCGCAAGACCGGCGGCGGTGGTAGGCCGGCCCTGATGGCGTCACAGCAGGAGGGGAGGACGGCGGAGTTACAGGACCTGGAGGTCTGGGCGGAATTGAACTGGCGCGTCCGCGGGTGCGAGCGGAAGTGTTTTGCCCGTGGCCGGCTCGGCTTGATTCCGCAAGCGTGTGCGCATGCAGGGCAACAGGCCACGCGCGAGCAGGTTGAGGGCCAGGGGTGCGGGAGCAGAACAGGAATAGCGCGCAAGAGATGCAACCAGGCGCGGCGGTCCTGCAGGAGGCTACGCGGGTGTGCCGGCCGTGTTTCAGCAGCACACGTGCGTGAGCAGAGGAGGCTCAGCTCGTGAGCAGGAGGACCTTGAGGTTCGCGGAGGAGTTGGCATAGTGACCCAATCCGGCTCTATCGTCTCGTCCCAGGGGTCCATGACGTCCAGCAGTTCCTACCCCTCGTTGATCGCTCAACCGACCACCATCACCACGGGTCACCGTGGAGACTACCTCTTCGGCCATTCTTCGCCCACTACAATCCTCTGGCAAGCTTCTTCATCACCCACGGAACCTCGTCACCGTCGAGCTCTTCTTATCGCTCATCCTGTTCACCGCGGGAATTCACTTTCTGCCCGTTCTCCTCCACAACCAAGGCTATCCCAAGGTTTGCCCTGACCCACCGAATCCTCCTAACGCCAGCGACCCCTTTGCCGGAACACCGTCGTCTTCTTCCTGTCCTCTGTTTTCCCCTACTAGGGACTTAATTGCTTCGATTTAGAAAGTTCTGGGGTGTTCTCTGTAAATTTTTTTTCCAGAGCCTTCTTTATTTCAAATCAGTGAACTTCTACATTCCATAGAAATTTGTAAGAAATTCATAAAAGTACAAAACCAGTTTTGTTTGCCTTAGATCAAAATCTACAAGTTTTATGTTGTGATCTTGAGCTGAAAGTCTTTGATTTGTGGTCTAGGTTAAATATTAGGAAATGAATGCTTTATTTGTACCTTATGTGATATGCATGTGTTGTAGCTGAAAGGTAAATCATAGGATGTATGTCTCAAGTGGAGATGTGTGATATTTAGTTAATCCTTTCACACGAGTGCATATATCCCTGCCATCAAGACATTGTTCTCGTCTTGATTGCAGTCTCCTTAAGGCCCTTTTTGTATAAGGATCCCTATTAGTTCGTGTGTATCTGCTGCTTAGCTAATACATCTCTGCAACTATGCTTCAGCATCGGCTATCAGCTCAGCCGCTAAGCATCCGTTTCCTTTGAATCTATGATGTTTCATTGTAACGGCTGTGAGCCGATGCAATTCATATGCTTCTACTATCGGCTGGTTAGCCGATACGGTTGTTACCTTTATAATATCAGCTACTGCCGATACAATTCCTTTGTTCTGTCCTACATCGGCTGCACATAGTCGATGTATCGGAGATGCACACACAATCTTAGGATTCTTGCTATCGGCCGATCCAAGCCGATTCTAGTTGTTTTCCTTATCGGTCAAATATGGCCAATCAATCCTTAATTTTTCCATCCTTATCCACACACTTCTATCAGCCGATTTATCGGCTGAGAGATCGGCTATATATCTATTGGTCACATACCCTCAATCACACTCCAATCGACTACACAAGCCAAAGTACACAACCCTAGATCAGTAAGCTAACACAGTAGACACGCCTCTGTTAGGCACGACCAAAGCACATGAATTGGCTCAACCTGATGCATCCTCATCGGTTAAGGCCAAGACCAATGCACCAACCAATTAATAGACCAGAAACATGCTGATAATTCAACCAGCAAGATCCTTCCTTGTTCTATCCTTGAAACACTGTACCTTTAATATTCCTACCTCTATTAGTCGTTTTAACCTTAGATGAAACCAAATCGGTTAATCTCTTCTGCTCATATACAAAAAACTACTTATGCCGATTTCTTTTCCAAACAGAAATCAGCAGATTTCCTAATACTGTGTAGATAGCTCATCCTTTACAAATTTTATCAACTGAACCCCTGTTGTTCCCAATCGACTCTGTTGTAGTTTTCAACAAATAGCCCATTTTAATTAGTTGACCACCTGAAGCTCTATCTAAGTTTAGTTTCAGATCTTGTTGGATGTTATATGAGTAATATGTTAAATGAGTGTTGGATTGCAACTTTATTGTGAAGTAAGATAGTTTTATGTGCACACTTTGAATGTAATGTTGCATTGCATGTAGATACGACTACTTCCAAGTGAACATCACCAAGGGATATTTCTGAAGACCAAGTGAACATCACCAAGGGATATTTCTGAAGACCAAGTGAACATCACCAAGGGATTATTTGAAGCCCCGAAATCAAGTTCAGAAGATAATAATACTAACATCTCTAACTCCAGCCCCACCAGCAAAGGCAAGCCCCGGTGCATAACCCAGTAATTAAATTACTACATTATGCAATCTTATACTTATATATTATATCTTGCATTAAGTCTAGGAGTTAAAATGGAACCCTAGATGCATTGATACTAGGAACCAATGTATTGAACCTGAGTCCATATCGGCTAGATGCTCTGCTAAATAGGACCGGTAAAAGTCGGGTAATTTCCTGTCACTCGCGCGATATAGGAGTTGCTTGTTTACAATTCTGCAACCACTATAAGGATGATGGTCAGGGTCATGTACTGTATCATGACCGGGAGGTTTACCCTGTCTGTTTTGTTAAAAGTGGTTAAGGTCGCAGTTTGTGGTAGTGGTGGCTAAGCGTTTGAAAGTACTAGCCACATGCCGCGAAATATGGTAAGCGGTAAGCCTAGTACCTGATTGGCCCGGCAAATGGACATGTCTCCACCACTCGATCTTTATTTTATGTTCACACGCACCGACGTGTGGGAGTACGTTCTGCAAGGCAGACAGGAATACGGGATCATGTAGTCGCGCTACAGACATATGTCCTGCACAATTGGTGTGCGTACGGTCCTCCAGTCACTTGTGGTGGCCCTGATCCATAACCAGAAATATGAGGGAAACTGTTGCTTTGGAATGATCTTTGGATGTTCCAAGCGTGTGTGTTAGATTTACCTTGCAAGGTTGAAATTCGATTCAGGAATCGTCCATTTCTCGTGGAGATTGAGACTGCTTATTCCTTCTGCCACATAGAGTATGAAGTGTAACTATTGATGGAATAATCTTGATGGATGATAATCTCTACCTTGGTTGTCTTAATTAGGTACTTACCTAGAATGGTTAATGAGACTAGAATCTGAAAACTAAAACATGAAAGTAGATCATACTCTTTGTTTCTTTTCAGTTGAAAATTAAATCCAGAACCATTTCAAGCCTTCATAAGTCTAGTTACATGGCTAAGTATACCATAAAACAGGTAAGCCTTGCTGAGTATTAGTATACTCAGCCTTGCTAGTTATATGTTTTTCAGGTAATGTCTTTGAAGACCTTACTCTTCCCCTGTCTTGGCCCTGTGCTCTTCCAGATGGTTGGTCCGTGGAATGGGATCCGTCCTCGGCCAACACTGATGATACCGAGTGATGTCGTGCCCGGGCTTAGCATGACATCCGTCTTGACGACATGTTGTAAATCATCGCGTTTGTTTTCTGCTGCCAAGAACCTTAACTTTAACAGTTTGTAATAATTTTTCTAAGTTTGGAACTTCGTACTACTTTTGGAAACTCTTGTAATGTAATTCCCTATGATGTAAAATATGATGGTGACTGTAGCTCTGGACTCACCTTCGTGTGAGGTAACCTTATTTGATCCTGTATCGGTGGTTTATCGGGACGTTACCCGACAAGCCAAGGGATTACACCGTTTGAAGTACGTTGGAGTCCTTGAGAGTGGACTTGCGTACTTGAGCCGGTGTAATTCAGGTTGGTTCTGCCACAGAAAGGGAAGCCGAGGAGGAGGCGAGAAGGAACAACTCCCCCGGACCATCTGTGGAGTTGACCGAAACGCTGCCTTCGGTCCCGCAGGGCCGTCGGGTTGTGCGCAAACGGAAAACACATGTAGTCGAATCCTCCAGGTATGAAGTTGCTGCCTTGTTGAATTGTCACATATTGGTATTGTTGTGAGCTAACACTGTCTTTTTGCAGTCCGTCTGCTTCTCCTCCCGACCCCAAGCGCCAAGAGGTGGGAACAGACCCAACGACTACTTCGCCAAGAATGGTTACCATTGCCGTGGCGGGCTCCGCGCCACCAGCTGGTGTGACCCTGCCGCCAGCAACGAGTACCGTGGTTGAGACACCATGGGCTCTAAGAGTAAAGAAAGCTGTCATGAAGAAGTCTTCGCTGTAAGTATAGATCTTTTCTTGCATAATGAACATTCTGTTCTGCTCGATTTGTGTAACAATATAATTGATTCTGCTTCATTAGGTCTGCAAGCGACATGAGGCACAAGCTAAAGCCTACCGTAGCTACCCCAGCCCCCGAGCCACCAACCCCAGAGGAGCCCGTGCCCAAGGAACCAGCTCCCGAGGCGGACACAGCACTACCCGACCTGCCACCCCTCGAGCCCCAGCAAGCCAAAGCCAGAGCTGGTGGTGAGGAATAAGTCGAGGCCCCTAATGCCGCTCCTGCAGATGGCACAGGTAAGTGTCTGACGGTCCACAGCTAGCTGCTTAGACCAAAGACATTATGTACGAACCGCATCTTCACTTGCAGGTGCCCAACAACCATCTTCTGAAGAAGCCGCAGGGACCTCAAGGAGCCCTGGAGATCTGCTGGTGACTGGACGTAGATACCAGAACGTCATACCACAGATATGGTGGATGATCCGATTCTGACGGACAACAACATCCGGTACTTCAAGAAGATCTACAAAGAGATGTACAACTTTACCCTGGTAAGGCGTGATTACTCTTCTGCCAGTATACATTGTAGAGTTGCTTGTCTTAATCTTCCCCCTTATGTAGGATGTGATTAAGCACTCACAAAAGAAGACTGAAAAATTGAAGGCAGTTGTGAGTGGCCACCAAGAGCTTGCTGCAAAAGAAAAACTCATATCCAAAGAGAAGACAAAGAACAATTATCTTCAGAGAGAGCTTGACAAGCTGAAGCTGGAGCAGACGCGAGAGATGTGGCTTCTAAAGAACAATCTGCGCAATCTTGAGAAGGCCAACTCCGAGCTCCAGGAACAACTTAAAGAACAGAAGAAGGCGCACCAAGGCAAGCCCTTTCTTCCCTCGAGTAATTTTACTTAACAATTTGTCTTGAATTCTAAAAATATCTTCACCGCAGAGCTTAGGAAAATCTTAACATATAAAGAAGAGCTGCTTACTAACATGAAGAATATGCTGTATCGCCGCACAGATGATGTCGAGAGGATGTAGAAGGTGATCGCTGACACCGAACAACAGTTTGCCAGCTGCCTTCAGCAGATCAAGACGCTAGGCGAAGAGAAGGAGCAGTGGCAAAAGGAGCTGGAGGACCTTAGGGGGCCGCCCAGAAGCTTGTGGACATGGTGGACCCACAAGAAGATGGTGAAGCAGGCGAGCGGCCCTTGCTAGAGCGACTTCTCGGAGCACCGCAGAAGGTCGTCAATTTCCTCACTGAAGCCCCGGTCGCATGTGTTAGCCACGCTCTTTTCTTTGTAAAATCCTTTTGGCCTGAGGCTCGACTGGAGGCATTTGCGTAGGGTGTGGCTGCAGAGTGTTCTGAAGAACAATTCAACGAGTACCTCCAAGAATCCCAACCTGTAGCGGAACAGATAGTAAAAAGTGTACTACAGGATTAAGATGTAAAAACAAGTACTCGTTTCCTTGTATATATATTTTTATTTGTTGTCTCCATTTGTATGTGCCTTAACTGGATTGTCATCCAAGTTTAAAGGCTAAGTAGTAGACACTGCCCCGGGTGCAGCGACCCTGGAAGTAGTCGTAGTAGCTCCGCGTAGGAAGCCATCCAACAAGTTAGACATAACCCGATTGAGCAGGTCTAACCAGTTAGGAAAGAACGCGAGCATCATCGTGAGACTGCCGTGCTTATGGCAAGAAAAATGAAACTACCCCGAGTGCGACGACTCTGGGCGTAGTCAAAATTGCTCCTCATGTGAGCCCATCCAACAAGTTAGGTATAAACCAATCGAACGGATCGAACTTGTTGGGAAAAATGCGATCATCATCTCAAACGACCATCAAAGGTCATGGCGAAAGTCGATTCATATAAAGCATGAACATGGCCATGGCCTCCATCAAAACTTATGACAAGAAGTCAATAAAACATGAATGTGGTTGTAGCCTCTATCAAAACTCATGACAAGAAGTCGATAAAACATGAACGTGGTCGTAGCCTCCGTTTGTTAACAGAAAAATTTACATTTCGAATTTTGTGACATGTAGCCTCCAAATTGATTCGGAAGAAAAAGGCCGCCTGGGCACCCGGAGATCAGCTGTCCCCGCACGTATCCTCAAGGGTAGAACTTGCGCAGATTCTAAACCTTCCAAGAATTCGGGACATCTTGGCCCTCGGGGTATTGTAGTCGATATGACCCCAGTCTTGTAACCTGCTTGATGATGAAAGGCCCTTCCCACCACGAGTTGAGCTCGCCTATGCTAAATGACCGTTCCCTCACGTTGCGATCGTGATATCGCTGAATCCCCTGCAGGTATCGTGCTGACTGAACAAGAGCAGTGCAGCGAGCCTCTTCAACAGAATCAAGCTCTAACTGCCTTGCTTCGTACCTTCATTGTACATTTCAACCCTTGGGGATTTCCATATGATGTCGGCCAATAAGATAGCTTCGAAGCCGTAGACAAGGAAGAACGGTGTTTGTCCTGTGGCTTTGGACCGTTGAGTCCTGAGCCCCCATATAACATGTGGTAACTCGTGTATCCAATTTCCTCCTTTCTTGCTGTTTTCATCATAAAGTCTCTTCTTCAGGCCATCAATTATCATGTCGTTCGCCCTCTCGACTTGACCATTGGCCCTTGGGTGTCCAACAGAGCATACTTGACTTTGATGCACGCATTTTCACAGAACTCCTAAAACTGGTTGGCTGTGAAATTTGAACCCAAGTCTGTGATGATTGTATTCAGGAAGCCTAAGCGGTGCAAGATATCGGAGATGAAATCAACAACTCGATCTGGTGTGAGCTTGGCTATCCGCTTGTACTCGATCCACTTGGTAAACTTGTTGATAGCCACCAATACATGGGTGAAACCGCCTGGTGCCATTGTGAAGGGCCCAATTATGGCAGAACCGCCTGAATTATCCCGGCTCAAGTGCGATAATGATCGCTATGCAACTGGTACTAACTCAACGCACTTCAAACGGAACAATCCATTGGTCTGTCGAGTCTCTGCCCGATACAACCACGATTCAACAGGATCGAAGCAGGTTTACCTCGCACGAAGGCGAGTTTACAATCACAGAATAGCTCATTAACTTTTAATTTACAGATATTCAAACATTATTACAAACCAGGTTCAAACTTAAGTAAACTTATACAAACCATGTTTAAACTGGCAAGCCGAACAGCTTGTCCAAACTCACAGCGGAAAGGAAAGATTACGCGACTACACACGTCGCGAAAGTGGACACCACGCTCAGCCCAAGGCCTGGTGTCACTCAGGACGGTCGCTGCCAGCCGGGGATGGATCCCACTCCACGGACCAGCCATATGGAACAGAAGTTGGCCATGCAGGGTTGTCCATGGGATTCTCGAAGGTTATACCTGAAACAGATACTAGCAAGGTTTAGCATTCTAATACTCAGCAAGGCTTACCCGGGTTTGGGGTATACTTTAGCCCGTAACTAGACTCATGAAGGCATTGCAAGGGTTCTGGGTTTATTTTCAGCTGAAAAGCAACAAAGAGTATAACCTACTTTCAAGTTTTAGCTTTCAGATTCTAGTTTGATTAGCCATTCTAGGTAAGCACCTATACTAAGCAAGCAAGATAGAGATTATCATCCATCAAGATTATTCCATCAACAATTACACTTCTTACTCTATGTGGCAGAAGGAATAAGCAGTCTCAATCTTCGTGAGAAGCGGACGATTCTGAATTGAATTCAACCTTGCAAGGTAAACCTAACTCACACGCTTGGAACATCCAAAGATCGTTCCGAAGCAACCGTTTCCCTCATATTCCGGGTTATGGATCAGGGCCACCACAAGCGACTGCAGGACCGTACGCACACCAATTGTGCAGGACATACGTCTATAGTGCGACTACATGATCCATATTCCTGTCTGCCTTGCAGAACGTACTCCCACACGTCGGTGCGTGTAAATATAAAATAAAAGTCGAGTGGTGGAGACGTGTCCATTTGCCGGGCCATTCGGGTACTAGGCTTACCGCTTACCATATTTCGCGGCATGTGGCTAGTACTTTCAAACGCTTAGGCACCACTACCACATGCTGCGACCTTATCAACTTTATTCAAAACAGACAGGGTAAAACTCCAGGTCATGGCATCGCACATGGCCCTGCCCATTATCCTTATAGTGATTGCAGAATTGTAAACATCCAACTCCTATATCGCGCGAGTGACAGGAAATCACTCAACTTTTACCGATCCTATTTAGCAGAGCATCTATGCGATAAGGACTCGGGTACAATACATTGGATTCCTAAGATTTTATGCAACTAGGGTTTCATTTCAACTCCTAGACGTAATGCAAGAAATATAATATATAAGTGAAATTGTAATAAAATGAAATACTGGGATATGCATCGGGGCTTGCCTTCTTGAGTGGGGTTGGGGGCAGGAGTGTCAGAGGCTTCCGAACTTTGGTTCGGGGCTTCAGTTAGTTCCTCGACGACTTGTGTTGAGTCCTCAGAAAATCCTTGGTCCTGTCCTAAGACCAACTCGTAGTCTCCGTCGTCGAGCGTCGTTGATTCTATATGACATGCAACAATTTAAGTAAAATGAGATTTGAATTTAAGATCTTACATCACAACAGGGTTGCAATCCAACAGAGTCAACACACATGAGTTCATTAAATAAAAGGGGTTTAGGCTTGAATTACCATTCATAATTGAGTCATGATTATAGTACTGAATTTATTGCAGACAGGAACTAGAACATTTGAATCTGAATTTAAATTCCAAGTTTAAAATTCAAAACTTAAGTAAATAGGATCATAAAGTTTTGGAAATTTAATTATACACTATTCATCAACACATTAGAGTATGACAAAAAGATCTTAACCAATTAGGTTTAAAGAACATGCTTAGCTAACTTTAAAACATTTCAAATTTGAATTACCTAAATTCAAAAGAAGTTAAGCTACAAAATATTGCTAGGTTTGAAATTTTAACACAAGGTTACACACAGCTTATAGAAGTTACATGCTAAAAATTATAAGAAACAAAGCTAAAATGTAGAAGTTATGTATAAAATACCCTTTAACCTTAGATTTAAAATAGATGCAAAATTATTTAGTTTCAAACTAAACTTCATTAACAAAAGCTGTAGGGTTTGAAATCTAGTTTCCAACAAAATTAGTTTTGCAAATTTTGGATTTTTCTGTTGTTTTCTATGAATTTTGCAAGGTAGCAACCTAGCCACATAAAATAATAGAACTACTAGAGGGGGGTCTCGGTCTTTTTGCGCTCGGGTCCCTGGAAAAGGCTTTCTTCTCGCAGATGTGCCCCTGCTCGGCCTTGACAACAGTCGGCCGCTCGGTCCCAGCGTGTTCTCGCCGGCGGGAAGGAGCCGGTCGGGCAGGGCCTACGGGACCTAGAGAATGCTGTGGAGGTGAACGTGCACGACGGGCAACAGTGGAACGGGGCTAACGATGGAGAGGTGCGGCGGCCGTGGCGGCGCGTCGCCGTTCCCAGCGAAGGGCCGGCGAACAGGAGAAGCTGACGCGCGCACGAGCATCAGGAGGCGTTGGGGATGCGGTTTCCATACTTGGATTGGCCGAGGAGGTGGCGGAGGGGTACTGGCGACGGCGCGGTGAAGCTCAGGTGGCTCCGGTGAGGGGCGGCTCGGGGTGGGGGTGATTCCGGCGATGGGGTGCTGGAAGTTGGGCCGGATCAAGCTGGGGGGCTAGGGGAGGAGGTGAGGAAGCAAAAGGCTAAGGGGATTTGGTCGGGATGGGGTGATTGCGGTGGATGCCGGCGAGGAGTGCGGACGGACTCCGGTGGCTTTGTGGCAGTACATTACTTCAAGGAAGGAAGGAAGAGGAGAATTGGCCACAAGTTTGGACGCAAGACGGTGAGCGGCGCCGGTGACCCCCTCGGTCTCGTGGCGGACGCTCGGCTCCGGTGGCCCTACGTGGCAAAGGGAAGGGAAGATAGCAAGGGTAGCACGGGCGGTGGGGAAAGAGGTGGAGCGATGCGTGGAGGGAGGCGCAGAGCTGTAGGGCGGCGCTCAATGCTGGGCGGGGGCGGCGGCGTGCAGCAGAGGAGAAACAGAGAGGAGATCGGGATTGGGGAAGACGAAGGGGACCCGGTTGTAAAAAGCAGAAAGTTCAGGGGTCCCACTGTAAAGCTTGGATAACTTTCACATTAATGCTCAAATGGAGATGGATCCAAAAGCAAAAGTGTGTAGTTTTTCAAAATGCACAACTTTGCTTTAAGGTTCATCCACAGAAGAGCAACAGTTTTGAAAATAATATGAAACTTAGCTAAATTTTCAAACTTTATGTAAATCCTATAGATAAAACTACACTACACATACATCCAAAAGGTAGTTTCACCTACTTTTGCGATTTAAACACAAGTTTTGAACTTTTGCAAAATAACCCTCATACATTTGAATTCTACCCCCTATATTCAGCCACTTAGCACAAAGGACCCTGATTTTAATATAATTATATAAACTATCACTTCTCCTTATCATTAAAATTTTTAAACATACTTTGGCTACACTTTGTACATAACAACACACTAAAGATCTAGGGTGTGACCATGCTATTTACCTGAATGTCACACCAATCATATCAAGGCTCTAGTAAGCAAACGGCCAGGATGGCGGTATGGTGATGAGACTGTGAGCTGGGGCATGAGATTGCTTGCCAAAGAATTGGCAGTTTTGGCATCTCCGCACAAGGTCCTCAGCATCGGATACTGCGGTGGGCCACCAGAAACCAGCTCTGTATGCTTTCCCCACTAGCATTCTTGAAGTTGCATGGTTGCTGCAAACGCCCTCATGTATCTCCTGCAGTATGTCGTAGCCATCTTCTTTCGTGACGCACTTTATGAGCACACCTGATCGTGCGCCACGTCGGTAAAGCTTACTGTCAACTAGGATGAACCCCTTACTTCTACGCATGACACGAGCTGCCTCTGCGCTTCTTGCGTCCATCCCCGCTGGCAGTCTTTGATCCCGGATGAAGTCGATATAAGCCTCTCTCCAGTCTTCTCCAAGCGTCATAACCTCCCGATCAGGCCGATGAAGGCTAGCATCAGTGGTTACGTGAGGTGAGGACTTGATGGATGGCTGTTTCAGCTCCTGAATGAAGACTCCTGCTGGGACCTGTGCGCGGGTGGATCCTAGCTTGGATAGTATATCTGTGCCAACATTATGCTCCCGTACCACATGATGAACCTCCAGGCCAGAAAACTTATTTTCCAGCTTGCGCACTTCTTGTACATAGGCATCCATCGTCTCCTTGTTGCAGTCCCACACTTCGTTGACTTGCTGAACGATAAGAAGTGAATCGCCATACACAAGTAGTCACTTGATGCCTAGTGATATCACCAAACGTAGCCCGTGAAGCAATGCTTCATACTCGGCTTCATTATTCGATACCTCCCAAAGGATCTGGAGGACATACTTTAGTTGTTTGCCTCTTGGAGAAATAAATAGGACCCTAGCACCGCCGCCATCAAGCTTGAGAGATCCATCGAAGTACATGGTCCAATGTTCTGGCTTGTCGACTGGAGTTGGAATTTGATTCTCTCTCCACTCAGCCATAAAATCGACTAGAGATTGAGAATTGATTGCAGTGCGTGGCTTGAAGTCGATTGACAAAGCCCCCAGCTCCACTGCCCACTTTGATATACGCCTCGTGGCATCTTGATTGTGAAAAATATCTGCCAACAGAAAATCCATAATCACAGTGATCTTGTACTCGTCGAAATAATGGCGCAACTTTTTTGATCTAATCAGAATTGTATATAAGAGTTTCTGAACTGCCGGGTATCTTACCTTGGATTTGGAGAGTACTTCGCTGACGAAGTACATAGGCCTCTGCACTCCAAACGTATGGCCCTCCTCACTGCGCTCAACTACAATAGCACTGCTGACAACATGAGTTATCGCTGCAATGTAGAGTAGTAGATCTTCTCCCGGCAACGGTGCTGTAAGGACCGGAGGAGACTGAAGGTGATGTTTCAGGTTTTGCTAGCTCTCTCGGCCTCCTCCGTCCACTGGAACTTGTCTTGGCGCTTTAGGAGCTTGAAGAAGGGTAGTCCTCTCTCCCCAAGCCGGGAGATGAACCTGTTCAGGGCTGCCATACAACCTGTTAGCTTCTGCGCATCTTTGATTGTGGCCGGAGCCCCCATATCATTGATGGCTATAATCTTCACAGGATTGGCTTCAATTCCCTAGTTGCTGATGATGCACCCGAGCAATTTCCCTGATGGTACTCCGAAAATGCATTTAGTTGGGTTGAGCTTCCACCGAAACCTGCGTAGGCTGCTGAACGTCTCTTCCAAGTCTGCAATCAGGCCGTCAGGATTCCTGGTCTTGATGACCACGTCATCCACGTAGCCTTCAACATTCTGATGCAGCTGTTCAGCAAAGCACATCTGAATCGCACGCTGATAGGTGGCTCCTGCATTTTTCAACCCGAAAGACATAGTTTTGTAAGCGTATGTCCCAAACGGGGTGATGAACACGGTTTTGATTTGATCTTCCTCTTTGAGTGCAATCTGGTGATATCCTATATAACAATCAAGGAAGCAGAGGAGAACACAACCCGCCGTCGAGACGACGACTTGATCAATGCGCGGTAGCCCGAAGTGATCCTTTGGGCAATACTTGTTGAGATTGGTGTAATCGACGCACATTCTCCATTCATTATTCTTTTTCTTTACAAGGATGGGATTAGCTACCCACTCTAGATGAATTACTTCTTGAATGAAGCCAGTCACGAGGAGTTTAGCTATTTCCCGTTTAATTGCCTCACGCTTGTTGTGAGCAAATCTTCGAAGGTGTTGCTTTTTGGGCACAGCCTGTGGGTGTACATTCAAACTATGCTCGATCAGTTCCTTGGGCACCCCTTGCATGTCCACTGGTTTCCACGTGAATATGTCTCGGCTAGCTGAAAGGAAACTGACAAGCGCGAGTTTCTATTTCTCATCTAAGCCTGCGTCGATGACGGCGGTCTTGGATGAGTCACCCTCCTGGAGCTGGATCGACTTGAGAGCCACGTCACCTGTTGACTGGATGCTCGACTTGCTGACCTTTCTCGAAGGGATTTCCAGCCCGACTTGGGAGAGCTGCTGCGCGGCCGCAAGTACTTCCCCTGAAGCATCTGGCACACGCGTAGTCGAAGCATACTGGACAGCCTCCTGATTGCAATCATATGACTTCTTCAAGTCGCCTCGGAGAGTGAGTACCCCACTTTGTCCTGGCATCTTGAGAAGCAGATAAACATAATGTGGCACTGCCATAAATTTAGCAAGTGCCGGACGGCCCAGTATGGCATGATAAGAAGATTCGAAGTTAGCAACTTCGAATTTAATGAACTCGGTGCGGTAGTTCTCCCTCGTGCCGAAGGTGACTGGAAGAACCACCATGCCAAGTGGGTGCACCGTATTACCTGGGACAATGCCATAGAAAGGAGACTTGCTCGGAACCAGCATGTCCGTAAAATCCAGACCCATCTTTCTCAAAGTGCTGGCGAAGATGAGGTTGAGACCACTCTCGCCGTCAATGAGCACCTTGGTGAGCCTGACTTCTACCACCACCGGATCCAAGACCAGTGGAAACTTGCCGGGCTCCGAGAAGCTTGTCCACTGATCATTACGGGAGAACAAGATGGGAACCTCTGACCAACAGAGTGGTTGCGGTGCCGCCGGCTCAACGGACATGATCTACCGAAGAAGCAGTTTTTGTTCCCGCCTGGAACCGAAGTCTCCATCTCCCCCGAAGATGACGTTGACGGTCTTTGAAGCATCCTGGAACTTCGCGTTGTGCACTTGGTCCCCTTGGTCGTCGTCTTTGGGTTCTTTGTCCACTGGCTTCTTGTTCTTCTTGCCGCCACCAGGATTGCTGAATGTCCTCTGGAGATGGTAGCAATCAATTGCCGCATGATTGGCACATGGATGCTATGGGCATTTCTTCTGCAGGAGCTTCTCTAACTCTTCCTGCGTCGTTGACTTCTTGCCTTGCGAGGGATGATCCACAGTCGTGATGAGATCATCTGGCTTACGTTTTTGGGATGGACCTGAATAGTCCCGCTTGTCAGACCCGGGGCTACCGGGCTGGGCATGTAGCGTAGTCTACGGAGGTTTAAGAGATTAAGTTCGTCTTATCTCTTATTCATCTTGTTTATCTCTTATTTATTCCGTTTAAATAGGAGATAGAGCTAATCAACTCGGAGAGGATCTACTCGAGATCAGTTCTGGTGTGATCCCTCGGCAAAGGTTGGTTAGCATCTTTGTAACCCTGGCCTCTCGGATATATAAGGGAGGTCAGGGACCCCCCTCAAAACAGAAGATCATTAGGTCATTCTACACCCAAGAGAATACAAACCATCATACAGGACGTAGGGTGTTACGCTCCGTGCGGCCCGAACCTGTCTAAGGTCTTGTGTTCTTTGCACCTTCGAGCTCCTGATCTCGGCGTTCCCTCACCCAAAACTTACCACCTTGGGTATATCCCTCGGTGGGCAGCCGGTTAAACACCGACAGCTGGCGCGCCAGGTAGGGGAGCGCGTCGAAGATCCGCCGGCGAGCTCGATGGCAACTTTCAGTTTCATCAGGTCAGTACCCTCTCAGGGTACGATGTTTGTTTTTGGCTCGTGGGTTTGCGTCGCAGACGGTGCGGGCAACTTTCGGCGATTCCTCGTCGACATGACGCCGAAAACCGTCGCTGCGGATCCTCGCAGCGGCCTCGACAAGTTCGTCGACGAGCTCGACAACTTGCCGCTCCATGCTTCCGCGGCACAGGTCGAGATGGAATCTGTTCCAAGCTCGACTTCTTCTGATGCCGCGACAACTTCTCCTGGTTTGGACTCGTTTCAATTTAGGGGTTCGTTGAGTCGTACTCAACCCGGCTTGCGCGAATTGGCCACTGATCTTCAGGAGGCCAATGCGCTCGGATCTCTCTTCATGATAGAGAAGGATCGGGATCTGTTGCTCCAGGACGGAAACTCCAAAGTCACCGCGTGTCGGGGGGCTTAGGGTTGTTTTGGCCCCGGTGATTTGGCGCTCGCTTCCTCGCCAGAGGGATATATCGTGCATTGGAAGGGCATGAAGCTCTCCAATCTACTCGAGGCAGAGAGTCGACTCGTGGCTCACCTCGAGCCCTTGCCTTTTCAGGAAGGCAGGCCGTTGGCCACCGCAGCGGAGGGGACGACTGAACTAGTCGACGAAGGTTCTCATGAGCTTTCTTCCCGCCAGGTGCTGATGGCCGCAGAAGGCGAGGACGGTGGGGATTTTCTCATCGACAATTTTGAAGTGATCTCCGAGGATGAGATCACGGCCAATGTTGGTGACGAGAACGACGCCGATCGTGAAGCGCGGAGGGCTAGAAACAGGGCCCGCACAATCCGGCGGAGGAGGGCCAACGAGCGTAGGCGATCTATGCATCGCGAGCTTGATCCTGAGTTCGCCGCCGTCAGCGAACAGGGGTTTCGGACTCCGGTGGCCAACATCGCCAGGGTTACGGCCATCCTCGAGCGCAGCCATGACCCGGAGGTACGTCAAGCACTCTTGTACGCGCAGAGGGCTTGGATCCAGTTGGATCAACACAACCCGGCGCCTACCATCAGGGAGGAGCGCGTGGGCGAGAGTCGAAGTCAGACCCACAGCCGAACGGCTGGTGGCCGTCCTCAACGTCAACCCAGTAACGACAACGCTTGCGCGAGCCAGACCCCTGGCGGGAGGCAGCAGCCACCGCAAGGGGGTCAGCCACGACAAGCCCATCATCGACCCCCTCTGGAGGATCTGCGCCAACACATCAATGAAGGCCGCGACGCGCGCACCATAATTTCTTCCAGGCGCAAGACCCGTGAAGAAGTCGAGAATGAAGGTACTGACTGTAGCGATCGATTTCCTGCTTTTTTTGCTTGTTTCAGCAGCTACAAGTACCCGGAGGGCTTCAAGCCGATCGGCATCACCAAGTACGACGGCAAGCAGGCTCCCCAGCAGTGGCTTCGTTGCTACTCCACGGCCATTGACGTCGCGGGGGGCTCAAATATCACCAAAGTCGTTTACTTCCTGATGGCTTTGGACCCTGCGCCGCTCACTTGGCTGGAGAGCCTCGGCAGCAACACAATCAATTCCTGGGAACGACTTAAGAAGGTCTTCATCGATAATTTCCAGGGAGCAATTACCCGTGCAGGTACTCGACACGATCTTGCCCAGTGCAAGCAGGAACGTAACGAGCTTCTACGGTCCTACACGCGTCGCTTCTTCGACGTCCGCGCCACCATCGCGAACATCTCGGAGGAGGACATCATCGACTGCTTCTACAATGGCATCACCGACCCGAGCATATACAGAGATTTCGGGCGGAACAGGCCAAAGACTGTTGCGGGCCTTCGTGATATGATGCACGATTGGTCCGAGCAGGAGGAGAAGATGAGGGAGCGGTTTCCGCGGCGCCATGATAGCAATCTGCGGCGCCCGAACGACAACCGCAGCGACAAAAGCCAGCGGGACTTTTCCGGGCCACCCCGGAAACGAAAGCCAGATGATGTCATCGCGGCTATCGATCGTCCTTCGCGGGGCAAGAAGTCGACGACGCAGGAGGAATTCGAGAAACTCCTACAGAAGAAGTGCCCATGGCATCCGGGCGCCAGCCATGCCGCCATTGACTGCTACCACCTTCGGAGGACGTTCAGCAACACCGGTGGTGGAAAGAAGAATAAGAAGCCTGCTGACAAAGAACCCGAGGATGACGATCACGATGACCAGGGGCGTAATCCGAAGTTTCAGGATGCCTCGAAGGTCGTCAACGTTATCTTCGGCGGTGATGAGGATTTCGGTTCCAGGAGGGACCAGAAGCTGCTTCTTCGGGAGATCTTGTCCGTTGAGCCGGCGGTACCACGGCCTCTCCGTTGGTCGGAGGTCCCCATCTCGTTCTCTCGCGACGATCAGTGGACGAGCTTCTCGGAGCCCGGTAAGTTCCCATTGGTCCTGGATCCTGTGGTGGCAGAGGTCAAGCTTACCAAGGTCCTCATCGATGGCGGAAGCGGGCTCAATCTCATCTTCGTCAGTACTTTGAAGAAGATGGGCCTGGATTTCAAGGATATGCCGGTGCCCAGCAAGTCTCCCTTTTACGGGATCGTCCCAGGTAATGCGGCGCATCCGCTTGGCACGGTGGTCCTCCCAGTCACCTTTGGCACGCGGGAGAACTATCGTACCGAGTTCATCAAGTTTGAGGTGGCTACTTTTGATTCCTCTTACCATGCAATATTGGGTCGTCCGGCACTAGCTATGTTCATGGCAGTGCCGCACTATGTTTATCTGCTTCTTAAGATGCCAGGACTCGGTGGAGTGCTCACCCTCCGTGGCGACTTGAAGAAGTCATACGACTGCAACCAGGAGGCGATCCAATATGCTTCGACTACTCGTGTGCCAGATGCTTCGGGAGAAGTACTCGCGGCCGCGCAGCAGCTTTCCCAGTCTGGGCTGGAAATTCCCTCCAAGAAGGCCAGCAAGTCGAGCATCCAGTCGACTGATGGCGTGGCCCTCAAGTCGATCCAGCTCCAGGAGGGAGATCCATCTAAGACCGCCGTCATTGGTGCGGGCTTAGGCGACAAATAGGAACTCGCGCTCGTCAGCTTTCTTCGGGCTAACCGAGACATATTCGCATGGAAACCTGCGGACATGCCAGGGGTGCCCAGGGAGTTGATCGAGCATGCTTTGAATGTAGACCCGAAGGCCATGCCCAAAAAGCAACGCCTCCGGAGGTTTGCTCACGACAAGCGTGAGGCCATTAAACGAGAGATCGCTAAACTCCTCGCGGCTGGATTCATTAAAGAAGTAATGCATCCAGAGTGGGTAGCGAATCCCGTGCTTGTAAAGAAAAAGAACAATGAATGGAGAATGTGTGTCGACTACACCGATCTCAACAAGCATTGCCCAAAAGATCATTTTGGGCTGCCGCGCATTGACCAAGTCGTCGATTCGACAGCTGGGTGTGTCCTTCTTTGTTTTCTTGATTGTTACTCAGGGTATCATCAGATTGCGCTCAAGGAGGAGGACCAAATCAAGACTACATTCATCACCCCATACGGGACTTATGCGTATAAAACAATGTCTTTTGGGTTGAAGAATGCAGGAGCAACATACCAACGCGCGATCCAGATGTGTTTCACGGATCAGCTGCACCGGAGTGTTGAGGCTTATGTGGATGATGTGGTCATCAAGACCAGGGATCCCGATAGCCTGATCGAAGATTTGGAAGAAACATTTAGTAGTCTACGCAGATATCGGTGGAAACTCAATCCCACCAAGTGCGTCTTCGGAGTACCTTCTGGGAAACTGCTTGGGTTCATCGTCAGCAACCGGGGCATCGAGGCCAACCCTGTCAAGATCACGGCCATCACTGATATGGAGGCTCCGGCCACAATCAAGGATGTACAGAAGCTGACAGGTTGTATGGCGGCCCTGAACAGGTTCATCTCCCGACTCGGGGAGAGAGGACTACCTTTCTTCAAGCTCCTAAAACGCCAAGACAAGTTTCAATGGACGGAGGAGGCCGAGCGAGCTCTACAAGACTTGAAAATTCACCTTCAGTCGCCTCCGATCCTTACCGCTCTGCTACCGGAAGAGGACCTACTACTCTACATTGCGGCAACAACCCATGTTGTCAGCAGCGCTATTGTAGTCGAGCGAGGCGAAGCAGGCCATGCGTTCGGAGTGCAGAGGCCCGTCTATTTTGTCAGCGAGGTCCTCTCCGAGTCAAAAGTATGGTACCCAGCTGTTCAAAAGCTCTTATATGCAATTTTGATCACATCAAGAAAGTTGCGCCATTACTTCGACGAGTACAAGATCACTGTGATTACGGACTTCCCGCTGGCGGATATTCTCCATAATCAAGATGCCACGAGACGCATATCTAAGTGGGCAGTGGAACTGGGGGTTTGTCAATCGACTTCAAGCCACGCACTACCATCAAGTCACAGGCTCTAGTCAACTTCATGGCTGAATGGAGGGAGAATCAAGTCCCAACCCCAGTGGACAAGCCAGAGCACTGGACCATGTATTTTGATGGGTCCCTCAAGCTCGACGGCGGAGGCGCTGGTGTCTTGCTCATCTCCCCACGAGGCGAACAATTGAAGTACGTCCTTCAGATCTTATGGAAGGTATCTAATAATGAAGCCGAGTACGAAGCCTTGCTTCACGGGCTTCGTTTGGCGATATCACTAGGGATCAAGCGATTACTTGTGTACAGCGATTCTCTTCTTGTCGTTCAGCAGGTCAATAAGGAGTGGGACTGCAACAAGGAAACGATGGATGCATACGTCCAGGAAGTGCGCAAGCTGGAAGGCAAGTTTTCTGGCTTGGAGGTTCACCATGTGCTACGGGAGCACAACGTTGGCGCGGATATCCTGTCCAAGTTAGGGTCAACGCGCGCTCAAGTCCTGCCGGGAGTCTTCGTCCAGGAGCTTGATCAGCCATCCATCAAGCCTTCTCCGCCAGTAACCATCGACTCGGGTTCCCAACAACCCGATCGAGAGGTTCTGATGCTGGGGGAGGACTGGCGAGCGGCTTTCATCGACTTCATTCAAGACCAACGGCTACCAGCGGGAATTGACGCTAAGAGTGCGGAAGCGGCGCGCGTCTTAAGGAGAAGCAAGGGCTTCGTCCTGGTCAACAGCAAGCTCTACAGGCGTGGCGCTCGGTCAGGAGTTCTTATGAAGTGCGTCACGAAGGAAGATGGGTACGACATACTACGAGAGATCCACGAAGGCGTCTGCGGCAACCATGCGGCGTCAAGAACGCTGGTTGGGAAAGCATACAAGGCCGGCTTCTGGTGGCCCACCGCAGTCACCGACGCGGAGGATCTCGTGCGCAGGTGTCAAAACTGCCAATTGTTCGGCAAACAGACCCATGTTCCTGCTCATAGCCTCATCACTATACCACCATCGTGGCCTTTTGCTTGTTGGAGTCTCGACATGATCGGGCCCTTCACGACGGCGCCAGGCAGCTTTACTCATGTTCTGGTGGCTATCGACAAGTTTACGAAGTGGATTGAGTACAAGCCAATCGCCAAACTCACGCCAGACCGGGTTGTCGACTTCATCTCAGAAATTTTGCACCGGTTCAGCTTCCCCAACACTATCATCACGGACTTGGGGTCAAATTTCACGGCCAACCATTTCTGGGAATTCTGCGAGAACGCTTGCATCGAAGTCAAATATGTCTCAGTTGTACACCCGCGGGCCAATGGACAAGTCGAACGGGCGAACGGCTTGATAATCAACGGTCTCAAGAAGCGACTATACGATGAAAACAGCAAGAAGGGAGGCAAATGGGTACACGAACTGCCGCATGTAGTCTGGGGGCTTCGGACTCAGCCGTCCAAAGCCACAGGCCAAACACCCTTCTTCCTCGTATATGGATCTGAAGCCATTTTACCAGCCGATATCATGTGAAAATCCCCAAGGGTTGAAATGTACAATGAAGGCGAGGCGGACGAAGCGAGGCAGTTAGAGCTCGATTCTGTGTAAGAAGCTCGTTGCACCGCCCTTGTCCAGTCAGCCAGGTACCTGCAGGGGATCCGCCGATACCATGATCGCAACGTCAAGAAGCGGTCATTCAGCGTCGGCGACCTGGTTTTACGTCGTATCCAGGACGAATCTGGCCTACACAAACTCAATTCAAGGTGGGAGGGCCCGTTCATCGTCAAGCAGGTCACACGGCCAGGGTCGTATCGAGTACAATGCCCCGAGGGCCAGGACATCCCAAATTCCTGGAACGTCCAACACCTGCGTAAGTTCTACCCATAAGCAAATACCTGGCGATATCCGAATTCCTCAGGGGCTTGGAGGATTTCCTTTCTTCGATGCATATTGGAGGCTATGAGCCACAATATTTGGGTTGAACATTCATTCTCCAGCGCACGACAGCCACGGCCATGAACCAACACTCATGTAGACTGGCCGCTCGTCGTGAATAAAGTTGTGACTACACTCACAACTTATCGACGTTACTTTTCGTGGAACCATCCGCTCCGGCTAAAACTCCTCGATATATCAATTTCCTCCACGACCTTAGGTGGTCGCACGCGACCGAAGTTGCACTTCGACCAACTCAGTTGATCCGCTCGACTGGCTCAAAAACAGCACGTTGGACAGGCTCGCACGAAGAGCTACCTCGACTACATCCTGAGTGGCAGCACTCAGAACAGTCATGTTTTTGCCAAAAGAATGGCCAGAACGCGGCAACGACCGCACCTGCTCCTAACAAGCCCGATCCGTTCGCCCAGGTCTTACACAGCTTACAGAGCACGCTCATAAGCAGGAGCGATTTTCGACTACACTCAGAGTCGCTGCACTCGAGCTAGTCCTAATTTTTTGCCCTACGCACGGCAATCCCGCGACGATGCTCGCGTTCCTTCCTAACGAGTTTAGGCCTACAATTTCGGGTTGTGGACCACTTGTTAGACGAGTTCCTACACGGAGCTACGGCTACCTTCAGGGTCGTTGCACCCTGGGGTAGTATCTACTACTTGCGCCTTGTCAGCCTGGACATTCGCTCAGCATAGGCACACACACACACAAATAGAGACATCGACAAAAACATATATACAAGAGAACGAGTACTTGTTCCTCATACCCTAATCCTGCAGTACACTGTGTACAATTTGTTCTGCTACAGGTTGGGCTTCACGCAGGTACTCTTCAAAACGCTCGTCCGAGCAGTCTGCCGCCATCCCCTGCGCAAAAATGCCTAACTGCGCATTGGGCACGAAGGACTTTACATATGCAAGGGCGTTGCTTACGCAAGCGACTGGAGCTTCGGATAAGAACTTGAGCATTTTCTTCGGGGCTTCACGGAGCCATCCCAGCAGGGGCTGCGGGCCTGCCTCGCCTTCTTCTGGCGGGTCCACCATGTCCACCAGTTCCTGGGCGGCTCCCTGGAGGTCCTCCAGCTCCTTGCGCCGCTGCTCGTCCTTCTCGCCCAGCGCTTTGACTTGCTGAAGGCAGTCGACGAACTGACGTTCAGTGTCGTTGATCACCTTCTGCAGCCTTTCGACTTCATATGTACGACGATACAGCATATTCTTCACGTCAGTAAGCAGCTCCTCTTTGTGTTTTATTACTTTCCTAAGCTCTGTGGTGAAGATGTTTCAGCAAGCAAGTGAAATCACTAAGGAAAAGTACTCGAGGGAAACGGGGGCCTACCTTGGTGCGCCTTCTTTTCTGCCTTGAGCTGCTCCTGGTACTCTGCTTGTTGCTCCTTGACCCGTTGTTGGAGCTCAGAGTTGGCCTCTTCAAGGTTCTTCAGGTCATTCTTGAGCAGCCAGGTCTCTCGAGTCCTTTCTTGCTTCAGCATATCAAGCTCGCGCTGCAGATAGCAGTTCTTCGTCTTCTCCTTGGAAATGCGCTTGTGCAGGGCACCTAACTCCCGCGAGTCACTCACAACCGCGCGGAGTTTCTCCGACTTCTTCTGGGATTTGGTAATCACATGCTGCGCCAAAGGAGGAGAATGAGTACTAAACAACTCACCAATGCACACACCCGGACCTTTACGCGAGTACTACCATGGAGAAGTTGTATAACTCCTTGAAGGTGCTCTTGAAGGTCTCCAGATTCTCGGCCGTTAGCAGAAGATCATCCACCAGGTCGGTGGTGATGATGTTCTGGTACCCTGGCCCAGTCCTCAGCACCTCACGGGGACTCTCCGAGGGCCCGGCGGCATCCCCGGACGGCGGCGGCCGGACACCTGCAAGCATACGAAGTAGTCACCATGTTGTCCTCGGACCCTGGCATCAAGCCGCGGGCGGGTAAGCGCGTACCTGTACCACTGGTAGGAGCGGCACCAGGGGCCACGACTTGTTCCCCGCCACTGGGCCCGGCTCCCTCTTGCCTGGACCCGGGAGGCGGCAAGTCGGGGAGCCCCGCATCCGCTTCCGGGGCCACGACTTGTTCATCGCCACCGGGTCCGGCTCTTTCTTGTTGGGACTCGGGAGGCGGCAAGTCGGGGAGCCCCGCATCTGCTTCAGGGGCCACCTCTGCGGGTACAGGCCCCCAGGCGCCGAGGGCTCGGGGGCTGCTGCAGCTGAGGCAGGCGCCGCAGCCCTGCCCGGTTCCAGCTGGAGTTGCACCGCACTTGCAGCCCTGGCGACATCGACAACATGGTTATCCACGCAGGCGCGGTCAAGTTTTTCAAGCGATTGAAGCAAAACTTACAGTGTCGACTTCTTCTTGGCAGCCTTCTTCACCCGCCAGGCCCGCCGAGGAACGCTCGTCGCTGATGGCGAGGCTTGGCCGGCTGATGGAGGGGTTTCCGCCACGGCAATTGTCACCGCCGCGACGTCGGAAGGGCCTGTCCCCACCCTTTCGGGTTCAGATCCGGGTGGTGGAGCAGGAAGACTGCAAGGGGGTGCTGTTAGTGTTCGGCATCATTGGAACTTGGTAACTGGCCAAAACAGCAACTCCGTACCTGGAGAACTCGACTTCTTCGGCCTTACGTTTGCGCATCTGCCGCTGGCCCTTCGGCACCGGTGGCAAAGCGCCGGCCAACTCCAAGCTCTGGTCGGAGGAGCTCTCCCGGCGCGCTCCCCCCTCGGTTCCTTCACTAGCCGGCGAGTCCACGCACTCGGAGGACTCGCTGCTGCCTCGAACCGTAGCAGGGCGGGCTGTCTTGGTGGCAACGGCGGCGGCCGGGCGTGGTCCTTCTCCGGTTTCTTCCCCCGCCCGCGGGCTCGCGCATTCGGCGGGCTCGGTGCGGCTTTGAGCCGCAGCAAGGCGAGCCTTCTTGGCGGCTGCGGCCGCAAAGGGGAGGAGGTGATACGCTCGGGGGAGGTCCGGCTGCGGCGGGTAGCTGCAGTACAACTCCGAGTGCCCCTGCCGAAAAGTTTTTCAGTACATCATCGGCGCAGTAACAGATTTCTTCAGTAAAAGAAGTCGAACACTCACCGGCGGGGGCGGATTTTGCGCGGAGAACAGAGTGGGCACGTATGGCACGGCGTTCACGTCCAGCAGCACCCGCTGAACATGCTAGAGCGCAACTTCGTCAGGTACCTCTTCTGTGCACATACGAGAGGGGTCAGCGGGGCCGGTGTACTCGAAGCCCAGATTACAGTGCTGCTGGATGGGTTGGACACGGCGCTTGTAAAAGGAGAACATGACGGAGGCGCCGGTCACCCCCTCCTTCTTCAGTGCATCGATGGCCTCCAGCAGCTCCTTGACTTGAATCATTTCCATGCCGGAGGGTTCAAGGTTCCACTCCCCCCTCACCACGGGCGGTTTGCTCGACTTCGTCGGCAGGGGGGAGCATGGTTCTCGATGTAAAACCAGAGGTTTCTCCACCCAGGAAGGTTGGAGGGGAATCTATATGCAAGGTATTTCTCGCCGGCCTGCTGTCGCAGTTGGATGCCGGCGCCCCCTACCATGGCGAGTTTTTTTCGTGGTTGGCTGGGGTTTCACGCGGAAGAGGAAGCGGAATAGATCCCAGTGGGGTTCAATTCCGAGAAATGCTTCACAAAAGTGGATGAAAATGGAGATGTGGCAGATGGAATTCGGGTTGAGGTGATGGAGCTCAAGCCCGTAGTAGTAAAAGAAGGCCGCGGAAGAAAGAACAAGTGGGGAGGGCCAATCCCCGATCGGCAAAAATGGAAGAATGTGACGATTTCGTCGACATTCTCCATGGGGAAAGGTTCACGGAAAGAGGGGCGCCAGTTAACAAGGTTTTTCTCTTGGAGCAACCCCTCGGAAACCAGTTTGTTCAGACTGTTAAGGGAGCACTTACTGTGTGACCATTCCTCGGTTGATGGTTCTGCCGCTTTCTTCTTCCCCTCGATCTCCGACTTCTTAGGCGCCATCTCCAATGCGCTACGCCACGAGATGCTCGGGGGCTGCAGGGAGAGGGGCGGGGAAGTTGGAATAGGAGGATCTCCTTGGGCAGTGGCGGCGGCGTTCGGCTCAGATTGGGGTTTTGGTGGTTTTTGGCGGAATGCGGACTGAAAGCACAATTTTCCCTCCTATGGCCGCGGGGTTAAGTAACCTGCGAGATGGGGAAAAGTTACTGTTCAGAAGACCAAGAGTCGTTTTGTGGAATATTCCGAAGGTGAGGGGTCACTTGGTGGTCTGATTAGATTGAATATTTGATTAAACATTTTTTCAGGGCCAATTAGCCCGAAAGAAGGGGTTTTTCGAATCTTTGGTCTAATTGCATCATTTGTACCATCACTTTGGTCTCCCCTTACAGTGTCATTGTTTAGCCTGTATGCCACGATTTTTTGGACCCTTATCTCCAATTTCGTGGGATTTGGATTCAAGGCTCGGGGGCTGCGGGGTACGTGGCATCGACTACTTATTTTTCAAGTTTCTTTGAAGGATAAGGAGGATTACAAATTAATGGGACCCTCAGCCTGATTCTCCGATTCAATCTGAGGCTCGGGGGCTACTCCATATGGAGTGCGATTTTTCAATCGCACACCATAACAGAACTAAAATTCGGGGCATGAGCACCTCATAGCTTCGATGCGGCCAAGGAAGTACTCGAAGCAGGGTTTCAAGACGAAGCTTTAGAAGAAGTCGAAGACTGCTTCGAAAGTACTCGATAAGCCTGCAGTACTCAGCTACGAAGAGCTCGGGGGCTTGTCAGACCCGGGGCTACCGGCTGGGCATGTAGCGTAGTCTACGGAGGTTTAAGAGATTAAGTTCGTCTTATCTCTTATTCATCTTGTTTATCTCTTATTTATTCGTTTAAATAGGAGATAGAGCTAATCAACTCGGGAGGATCTACTCGAGATCAGTTCTGGTGTGATCCCTCGGCAAAGGTTGGTTAGCATCTTTGTAACCCTGGCTCTCGGATATATAAGGGAGGTCAGGGACCCCCCTCAAACAGAAGATCATTAGTCATTCTACACCCAAGAGAATACAAACCACCATACAGGACGTAGGGTGTTACGCTCCGTGCGGCCCGAACCTGTCTAAAGTCTTGTGTTCTTTGCACCTTCGAGTCCTGATCTCGGCTTCCCTCACCCAAAAACTTACCACCTTGGGTATATCCCTCGGTGGGCAGCCGGTTAAACACCGACACCGCTGGCTCTTGTCATTGGGTTGTCATTTGGATGCCTCAGGTTGCATTGCGCCTCAGGAACCGCTTCCATCTTCTCTTCCTGCTCGGACCAGTCATGCATCATGT